>NW_015386638.1:760367-796762 GCF_001527695.2 Protobothrops mucrosquamatus | reverse complement strand
GGCCTTGTGGAGCTAAGATTGAATGCGTTTCAGTATAGATGGCCACCACAAAATTGTATATTGGCTCCCGGCCGGCCTGGGCCAGGACCAAGGCAGCGGGGGCCTTTCCCTCACTGTTTCCAGGATGGCTTCGCGGGCCACATGAAACCACTTCGCAGGCCGCATCCGGCCCCCGGGCCTTGTGTTTGACATGTCTGCCCTGGATGAAACAACTTCATTTCTGAAAGCACAGTGAGACCTTAGGTTCTCATCTCACCTTCCAGTGACAAAATCAACCACCTTTGTTCCATATAATGTGTAGGAGGATGCAGACAGGGGCCTAGAATGTCTGGCTTAGCCACCTGTCAAGTTATCTGGCTAACAGGCTGCAGGCTCTGCACTTGTTTCTTGTCAGCTTGGCTATTTTTGTAGATAGCCTCAATGAGATAGAAGGGCCTAGGGTGAAGCAGGAGGAAAGGATTGACACTAAGCAAGCACTCCAACTAGGGCTGCAAGAGAATGGCAATACTGGTAGGGAGTAGCCATGGCCAACAACACCTGGAAGTAATCCACAGTGTAGGCAAAAGGACACGTCTGCTTCTGGGTAATAAAAACACAAAACAGTAAAGAGTACAGCCACACACAAAACCTCATGTGAGCAGAAGCAGTGGAAAATTTGTAATGCACTCATTGGTGGCTGAAGGAGCAGTATGCAGCTGGCCCAAGCCAGCTTTTTTTCTTGTTTAAATTGACTTTCTTGGCAGCACTAGTGCTAGCTGGAGTACTAGTTTTGCCTCTTAAACATAGATCTAAGTCTCTTTTAAAAGAGCTTTAGTAGAATGTTAAACTGATGTCTATAAGGGGCCTGCTTAAGATCAGATAAGAATTTCAAGAAAAGCAGGTCAGGTCTTCTGTGGGCAGATGCCGTTGCAGAAACCAGCCAGGCATCTCACTTTTCCTGCAGGGGCCCTGGAGGCCTCTGCCTGGCAACTAAAGGAGTGGGGTCATGTCCACAGCAGCCTACAGTATCATAGGAACTGAGCAGCTCTTAATTCCTGACTAGGGAATAAACCACATTTTGATAAAGCATGGCAAAAATTGTATCGGAAAAAATTACTTTAAAACCAGAACAGCTCAAAAAGAGCATTATGCTGCCTTCAGTGTGAGATGGGGATGAGATGAAGATAATATCACAAAATATGGGGGGAAACCCGACTTAGCAGCGCATCTTTGTGCTGCGTTTACAGGGACATCTAAAGGAATCCTATGATACCACAATAACACATTATTCTGGGGTTTTTAATTACTACCTGATTGGGATATAGCAAACATGAACAAATCTGGCTTGTTACATGACAGTGAATCTGAGTAATATCTTGGTGGATGGTAAAGTACTGTCATTCTGCAAATTGACTCTCTTGCAAATAAATATTTATTTAATATTTATTTAAATGTCACTGCAAAGTAGCAAGGACCATGATAAAATGAGGTTGAGATAGCTCTGGTCACACAGAGGAAGAGGAGAAAATCTACTAATTACATTAAGTCTCTATAGTGTAATTCAAAACATCTGAAGCATGTCATAGTATTATCTCAGTTAACCTTATGAAACTCCTATACAGGATGGGGCAATATTATTATTTCAGTACTGCAAACTGAGAAGAGAAGCTCAGAGAGAACATTTTCTCTTATATAATTCTTTATATAAGATTTGAATCATAAACTTCAACATTCACACCCCATGCTTCAAAACACTGCATTCCATCAAGTACAATGTTGTTGGTATCATCACTGTACTGTATTTAAATAACATAGAACTCTGATCTTAGACATCTATTTTTGCAATATGAATTCCAGCTTCTTGAAAATATTTCAAGAAATATTTATGTTTTTGTTATTCAAAAATCTCCATGCGTATTCATTACTGCAACTAAGAACTTCAGAAAACAGAAGTTTCCTTGAAAGTAAATGCTTTTAACTGCAGTAGTTTATGCAAACATTTGACAAGTGGATTAAGTCTTTAAAATCGTAACTATGTAAAAACATAACTTGATAACATGAATAGGTCAGCCATGAAAGAGTCAATTACATCAAGGCATTTCTATGTAACTAACATCATAATAGGTGTACATTTCAGTATATATTCATCATTTTTTCTTTTAAAAAGCTGTTTCTATTAACTTACACTTTAGAAATTAGTGTAATTTCCCAGTGTAATTTTGTTAATGTAATGCAAAAATAGAAAGGGCACATTTTTCAGTTTTCAAATGATCTTATGCAATAAACATGCATTAAGTATTTCAGAATGGGAAAATTATCTTTTTTATTATTAAAGGAATGACCTTACCAATCAATGAAATCACATGCACAATTTATGAGATACATGTCTATTCATTTACAATATGTTTGTTGACAGAAAAAAAAGAGGGAGCCCTTGTGGCACAGTGGTTAGAATGCTGTATTACAGGCAAACTCTGCCCATAGACTGGAGTTCGATCCTGATAGAGCAGCGGTTCTCAACCTTTTTAATGCCGCGACCCCAACCGGTCGTAAGTCGAGGACTAAACCGGTCGTAAGTCGAGGACTACCCAACCGGTCGTAAGTCGAGGACTTTCCCTGCCCAGGAGCGCCGCGCATGCGTGGTTCCGCCCCCTGTGCCGGCCGAGTGTAGCTGGCAAGCGGCAGAGACGGAGCAGGCCGACCACCAGCTGGCCCAGCCCAAGGGAGGTAAGGCACCCGCTGGAAAAGGGGAAAAAATGGCGGACAAAAAGAATGGCGGACAGCCTTGCTTGGCGACCCCCATGAAATGGTCGATCGACCCCAAATGGGGTCCCGACCCACAGGTTGAGAACCACTGTGATAGAGCTTAAGGTTGACTCAGCCTTCCATCCTTCTAAGGTCAGTAAAATGAGGATCCACATTGTTGGGGGCAATATGCAAATAATGTTGCTACATTGTAAACTGCCCAGAGAATGTTGTAAAGAGTTATGGGGCGATATGTATGCCTAAATGCTAAATGCTATTGCTAAAAATGATTTTCTTAAATTTATTTAGTTACCATAAAAATTTCTAACATTCAGAATTGCATCTATACCACATTTGGAATTTGACAAATAGGGAGAACATAATTGCTCAACATCATAGTAAAAAGTTGAAATAAAAAAAGCACTCTGAGCCAAACTTTTGAGTCAAAGATAATAAGTCATTTCCTGGCAAGTTAGATTCTAAGCTTTGTTTTCTATTTTTTTTCTGTGTAGCTAATTGGCCTTTAAAGTAGGATCTAGAACTTAAAAGAATGTGAAGCATGGGTTTCCTTTTTCAACAAAGTTACAGACATCTGCATGCCATTTTCCTGAACTTTTGTGCCTGCTGTATTCTTCTTTCTACACAGGTTTCTGATTTTCTCCTGGCTATTAAAAAATTATACAAATAGCCATGTTCCACAATGACAATAGTGCTATTTTGGAAGAGCCTAATCCACAATTAATTCATGATAGGAAATATGAGGAAAGTTTGATTTACCTCAAAGTGCTATTTTGTAGTGCTTCTAGAGGAATTAATATGATTATTTCACCTTGAAACTTCTAATGCTCACTCACTGCTAATTCTGAAAATTAGAGATCATGAAGAGATTTAATTAAAGGAAAATAAGGTTATTCTTTATTTTATTTTCCTTTAATGTTCATTTACATATGTATGTGATACTTTTACTGAATTTGATATAAATATTAAAATGAACAATGAGAAAGCTAAGACTGTGTGAGACTGCCAGATTCAGACAGACAGGCAGATACTGGCCAATGAACCAGACAACATAATAGTAGATAAGGACCAGAAGATAATGATGGTGGTAGATGAAGTAGGCCAAGTGACAGCAAGTAAGTCATCATGGGTTTAATGTTTGGTGCCAGCAGTGTACTGTGTTACTTCTATCGTCAGTTTAAGATATCGGACCAATGCAGACATTGGACTCTGGATAAGAGATAATAAACTGAAGCTGAATTCCAATAAGATGAAATATAATGTATTAATTGCTCATAAATCCAAGAATTGAACAGGTTTCTGTCATGTTAAAAAAAAAAGAGATCCACTGAAATAAGAAACAAAGTAAAGGAAATCTGATAGAACGTTTACTAACATATCTCCATAGGTAGTCCTCAAGTTACAACATTCGTTTAGTGATCATTTGAAGTTATGATAATGCTGAAAAAATATTACTTACAATTGCGCCTCATGGTTACGCCTTTCCAGCCTTGGACCCAGGCTTTAGACTGGCTCCTTGATCTTGTCCTTAGCCCTGATTTATATTTGTTTTTATTTTATGATAAGGTGGCCCTTTTCCACACAATGCAAGTCCACATTTTATTATCTTTCTTCTGCGTTATTACTTGGAGTTATTTTAACCTGAATTACAATATCAAAGGCTATCCTCAGTCTCAATAATTTTCTTATTCCATGCAGTTCTATATTGACAAAGGAAACATGATTTAAACAAAAAGATGAAAGTCTTAACTAAGTAAACTTTTAAAGCATTTTAACTTAACTAAAAATGTTAATGTCTTCAATTTAGATAGGGCTGTACTCTCTCCAAAAAGCAGACATATACTCTTAGTGGTGTGTTCAGATTTATTTCTACCATTTAAGCCCAAGGTGATATTGATGATCAGGAGTAAATTCAATCAGCTGTATCTGGTCTGGTGATTTACAGCTGTTCCTGGTCAGGGATGGACTGGGAAGAATAGTTGATGCTCTCTGATAACTTCCTGTTTGGGAACTGCCATTAATTACATGTAGATCTGCTCTTAAAAGCAAGTCTGAAATTGCATTTAGTGTAAAATCTGGCACTGAATTATCTAGAAAACCCTTTAGAGATGCCATAACACAGATTCTGCAGTACTGGTAGCCTATATCAGGGGTCCCCAACCCCCGGTCTGTGGACCGGCACCGGTCCGCAGCATGCCAGCAAGCGGGCCACACAAACAAACAAAGCTCCATCCTCGGGATGGAGGCAGTGTTCAAAACCACACTCCCTCTGGTCCGCGGAAAAACCTTTCTCCATGGAACCGGTCCCTGCTGCCCAAAAGGTTGGGGACCTCTGGCCTATATGTTACTAAAATCTTGAAGTCCAAATATTAATACAGTTTAATATTCATAATGGTTTGTGACCCCAATATTGAAGTGGGTTATCTATCTCAACAGGTACCAGCCTAAATATCAAAATGAATCATGAGGGCCCTCAAAAGCATCCCATTGCTGGGAGAGCTATATTATATGAGGATGCTGGAGAGGCCTTCTTGATGAGGCCTCTTTGTTTTTGGAACGCCCCTCTTGCAAGCGAGGCACAAAGCCTGCTGTGTGTTCTTGGGTGAGTCATTTCTCTCGGCCCTAGAAAGGATTCAATGGCAAACCACTTCTGGAAAACCTTGCCAAGAAAACTGCAGGAATTCTCCAGGCCATCTCCAAGCATTGAAGATTGAAAAGAGGAGAAAAACGTACAGTTTCAGATTATGGATAGGCCCGTAAGTGCAATCAGAGTTCTTTGCCAGATGTTTGCCAAATGCACAAAGAATATTCTATCCACCATAACTAGAGACAAGCCTTTCGGTAATTAGGAATAGTGGCAAATATATGCAAAAGGCTGCTCTGTTCTTATAGCCTTCTGAATTAGCCCTGACCAATATAGATCATGTCAGAGGAAACAGCTTCACGTCAGACAAGTCCTGAATCTTTACAAAATGATGTGCTTTGATTTGTAATTTACTAAACTAAACTAAACTAAACTAAACTAAACTAAACTAAACTAAACTAAACTAAACTAAACTAAACTAAACTAAACATATGCTCTATTTCTACTAGTAGAATACCACTAAAAGCTAGTTTCCTATAGTTCAAAGGGTGTTTTTTTGGATATCTTTACCCTGGTAAGCTGATAATTATTCTTTGCAACCTTGCTCATCTGTCATGCTGCTTCTATTTGTCATCTATTGTTGTACAATAATTAGATCCCCTAGAAAAAATAGCAAGTAATTATTAAGCTGTTAACAGAAGCAGATGCCATTTTAAGGATATTCAGTTGGTTCCTGAATTCGGAAGTTGGTTTTTGGTTTTTTTTTGAAAGAAATATATTCTAATGCTCATAGCATTACTGAATTAAGTAAACAGCAAGTTTAGGGAGCAACAATCTGGCATGTACTACATTGGTCTATTTAGGAAATGCATGGGGAAAGCATGGGGAGCGAGGGATCTGTACCCAGAAGTTATTTAAAAAATGGTGACTCATATCTATCTATGTCGTAGATTTTCAATGGTGGATTATTTAGTTGTCAAGATTTGTTTTTAAAGAGTATGGCTGTGGAGGAAGGACTATTCTTTCACATTGAATTTTTGGCACACTGAATTTTTTTTGGCAGAAATCAAATATAATAATAGTCTACTGAAAGTCTAAATAGTATTGAGCATTCAAATAAAAATATGAATTCTTTGAAGAACATTTTAAAATGTGTTTTTATATATAATACTCTAGGATGTCTTAGTTGAAATCTCTTGTATTTAATTAATTTATTCTTTGCTATATCTTAAATTTGCCTTTCCTCCAAGAAACTCAGAACAGTATTTTTCAATAGAAACTTGTCTATTTTCTATATTTACTTAGTTCTCATTTCCAGGTGAAATGTCGTTATGAAACTTTGTGAATGATCAGCTCTGATGCTACCACTTTGCTGTACTTTATAGAATGCAGGACTTCGTAAATTAGAAATAATGGAAGGGGAATGCTTACAAAATGGAGAACAGACACTCATCAGTTATGCGGCATATTGCTATCCGCCGACGCTTTTTACAGTTTTTAGTGGTCTTTAGTTCTTGAAGTTATGACCATTGCACTATCCCCATAGTCACATGGTCACAATTTGGGTTCTGCTCAGCTAGCTCACAATTAAATTGTTGCACTGTCCTGTGGTCACGTGATTTGCAACCTTCAGACAACCTTCAGACAAGCAAAGTCAATGGGGAAAGCCAGATTTGTTTAATAACCATATGATTTGCTTAATGACTGCAGTCAAAATGTAAAATTGGGTGCAGTCATGTGATGACTCGGTTAACAATTGCATTGCTTAGTGACCAAAATTTGTACCGCTTGTCATAACAGAAAGGCAAATTAGGAGTTGCCCTTGGAGGAAGGCTCCTGTTCTATTCAGCCTAAATGTTCTGTTTGCTCGGGAAAGGAAAAGGAGGCAGGGCTCAGGCAGGACAACTCTGCAGAAGACAGGGCAGGGATGCACAAAATGGTGACCATGGTGTTTTTCATAGCAGCTGAGCCATTTTCCTGGCTAAACATTGTTGGGTTACAAGGAACACAGTTAGAAGAACCCTGATTAGGAGAATTTATATGCCAGTGACATAGTCCCCTCAATGAGACAGATTGTGGTAAAGTTAGGGACAAGTCAGTTGAATAATTATCTCCAAAAAGGCATGCTTTTGGATTTTTCAAAGGGACCTTGCCTTAAGTATCTTACTATAGCAGAGGGCAGAAAATATTACAGTTTTCAAGATTCTGTATTTACCTTAGACTAGTATAAAATGTACCTTCCTGAAATCTATGTCATTCTTGCATCTTTGCTCTTGCGAGCTACAAAACGCTCGACTTTTCCAAACTTTGCAACTAAATTGTCATTTTTAGTATGGCAGAAGGACAAGATTAAGTACATGGAGAGTAATGGTATCAATTGTATTTAATTAATATAATGTAATTGTTTTTCATGTCAGAAGCATCATAATTAAAATAAGGCATACTATATGATGTAAAATTTTAAATTTTAAATGTAAGATTTAAATATGTACAAATTAAACAGATCTAATAATTTAAATACACACTTAATGAACTTTAGTTTTTGACTTGACTCTAATGGTTAAAGGAATGTACCTTAGCATGTCTCTTCAGGAATAAGTATGGGCCTGGATACCCCCAAAGTTCCACATTTCTTGTTTAAAATTAATTTAACTTTGGCTGTAGTTTGCCCTAACCAACCATACGCAGAATTAGAATTGGAAAATGAAACAATACAATTTGTTTTTAAAAAACTGCATTCCAATTTTGCAGAAATTCATATACTGCTTGTGAATTGTACATGTGCCTCGGGTCCTTTCTATAAAATGATAAGCTATTGTTGTTTCACTTTTTTCCTGAGTATTATTTACTATTTTTGTTTATGGTAGGAATATGCTGGATTCTGTTGGCAAATAGTTTACAAACATGTTAAACAGCTACCTAACTTCTGATAAGGAATATTTGGCAAAAATGATGTGCTAGCTAGTGGATGACCTAAGCTGCAGAGTTCCTAACTCTAATGATAGCTTGCTTCAAACAGTGTTATAATGATTACTTGAAATATTGTTTTCTTCTCTGAATGATCATGTTTTGCCATATGCTCCTCTGTCACTGCCAACTAGTATTAATTTCTAAAACTTGAAACCAAATCTTGTCAAATATATTGAATAAATATATTGGCAAAGCTAGCTGGAATCTCAGGAGGCAGTCATTTTAATAGAAGTGCTTAATTTTTGCTCAGGACTTTACAGGTAGGGTGGGGTAGGGTATATATGGTGTGGTATGGTACAGAAGCTTTGATAAATTTGCTTTTGCCTTTCCAAATCTGTGATCAGGGACCCAGACTTTTTTATTTATTAGTAATTAAATTTATATGCCACCCATCTGACTTATCAAGCAACCCTGGGCAGGTTTTTAGAAAAAGGAGAAGAACTGAGCATACCATTAACTGCTTGTTTACATTTTCCTACTTAATGAGCATATAATACAGGCATGTGCGCCACAGGCCATCACTATTTACTCTTTCCAAACTCTTAGAAGCGGTTTGAAGGCAATCCATGATTGTCTTCACTTCTGCTAGTCTGAAATGCTGAAAAAAGTAGGAAAACAATTACCCTGCCAAGAAATGCTGCAAATCAATCAGCAACAAAAATTTCATTTTCCTATCGCAGTGTATTTCAAAGTTTAGCAACTTTAAGATGTGTGGACTTTTACTCCCAGCCAGCATGCTGAGAGTTGAAGTCTACACATCTTAAAGTTGGCAAGTTTGAAAAAGATTGCCCTTTTGGAAAGGAATAGAGAAAATTCATTTGTCATGGAGAACATCTATCTGTGTGGTCATAAGAGTCAAAAACAACTTGATGGCATATAATCAATCAATCATAGGAAAGGAAGGAAAGAAAGAAAGTTGGCTGGTACTTTCTTCAGCATTCCTCGTGTCAAAGAGAGCAACCATTGCCCTTATATCACCTGAAGCTCTGGAATGGTTTCATCTTCATCCCAGTGGCGCTGACATTAAGGGGCCCAGCTCACCAACACTGTCAAAATCTAGAGAAAGTGACTAATCATATTCATTGTTGTTAATACATATTTTTCAAAAGCATTTCAGGTTTCCCTATTTTTCCTGCACCAGTATTTAAGAGGTAGTCCCTGATATAGAACAGGGAAATTATTTTGAGGAGACCGAAAATATTTTATAGCTTAAAGTGAAAGATACAAAAACTCCCTGGTCACATAGGCAATAGGAGAGGATACTTTGGGAACTCGGTAATCGTGGGCAGAAGCCAAATTATAGGAAGCAGGATGTGTGTCAGTATTGCACCCACAATTCTGTCCTTCAACTGTTAGGAATGGATGAAGGCATTGGGGGGAATAATTGAGGAACTATTGAATCGGCTACTCATCACCGCCTGCTCAGTTTCTGCTTTCTGAGTTGGCCAACTCATCTACCCAAAAGAGAACTTACACCAGCTCCAAAGCCACTCCCCTTGCAATTTCTACTTTGACAGAAGGAAACGATTACTAAATGCAGGGAGAGCAATCATTTATTTAAACATTTTGATAAAGTTTAAATCAATAACAAAGTTATTTTTTAATGGCTCTGCCCACGTTTTTAACCTGCTTGCTGTCCTCATCTTCAAATTTCAAAGGTGCTTTTTCCAAAGCAACAGACTTTGTTTTTCCTTGAGGACATTTCACTTCTCATCCAAGGAAAAACAAACTTTTGAAAAAGCAACTTTGGGACAACCATGACCTAGATGACTGAGAATCTCCATAGACACTGCTCTTCAAGTGCAATTCTAGCACCTTGTTTAAAATACCAAGTGTACTTATTGATCTCCCCCAAACTGGACATCTACAATGGCAGAGCAGGACCTGGGAGAGTTTATTTACTTATGTTTCCTATCTCTAAACTGCCATCTTACTTTCAGTTACCAAAGACCATTTGCTATATTTTAATTTTATTTTTACCTTCTTATAAATTAACCCAATAACAATTAGTTCCTTCACAATAATTAAAGTGAAGAAATGACATTTAGTGAAATGCTACCGATGATTCAACATTGGAAGGCACCTCATTCTTTTATCAGATACTAACTTCCTCTCATTCTTTTCTTTTTTTCTTTTTACTAAAGAGAAGTAGTAAGAAAAAGGGGCACTATATGAGAACAGTTGCAGTTCTTTTCTATGACTGTGATGTTTCCTCATGTTCACCTATTTTTCTTACCCTGTGAGAAGTGGTCAAAAAGATATATTGGGGGAGTTGTATTAGAAAATAAACTGTGGTATCCTAATGGAATGGTCTTTCTCATCCTTTCCTCTGGCTGTGCAGGTATGTAGTGTCTGTTTTCTTTTTTTTAGCATTTTGATTTAAAGAAGGATTTATAAAAGACTCCACGTTCTCTGGAATCCCTATTTCTAATAATAAACCATAACTTTAAGGTTCCACATAAATTGTGGATGTAATCCAATTCTTACTGAAATTTATGAATGCTTTCCACTGATGCAAAGCCAACTAGAATGCATTTCCTATTTTCAAGCCACAGCAAAAGAACTTTTGATTCCACAGTCACCACTGTCTTCCTCGTGGACAAACAAGGGGGATTCTCATAAGGAAGAATGTGGCTTAGTGATAATGAAGGCCTCTCCAGCATAGTCTTTGATTTAATTTTGTTACAAAAATAATAATTTCTGTATTGCATTGATTCAAACAGCACAAGCATTGCTTATATACTTGGACTTCACAAAATAAACTGCACTGCAATCAGATCAACTTGGTCTTACGCTGCCACCGATAGTCCAGTTCAGTCCTCACTGTCAAGATGTATCTGGGTGCCGATTGCAGTTCAGATTACAAATTGTTGGTGGCTAAGATCGGAATCAAATTATGCAACATCAAAAAGACAGCACCACTAAAGAGGGTTGACCATGCCAAAATCCCTTCCACATATGCAATTGAGATGAAAAAGAGGTTTGAGTTGCTGGACACCGCTGAAAAGATAGCCGATGTATTATGGCAAGAAATTTGATCAATCATTATTGAAATAGCAATTGGAGACAGTCCATAGGAGAAGCAAGAGAAAAAGTATAAGTGATTCTCACATGAGAATATCAGAGTAGCTAAGCAAGGAAAAGCAGCCAAAGCAGCAGGCAAATGGGAGGAAGCTAGGAAATTGAATGCAGATTTCCAAAGAGTAGCAAGGAAAGACCATGACATTTATTGTGACCAGCTTTGCAAGCAGCTAAAAGAGAACTGCATGAAGGGCCACACCAGGAAGGTATTTGCACAAGCCAAAAGGATTCAAATTCCATTTACTGCTCATAAAACCATCATCAAAAACAAGCAAGGAAAAGAACTGTCTGACCAACAAGGTGTCAAGAACAGATGGCGAAAATATACAGAATGGCTGTATGCCAGCAACAATGAGGCCCAGCCTTCTCAGAATGATGAGGAAAGGGAAGCAGAAATAAAACCAGCCATCCTTCAGAAAGAAGTCATGTGGCCAATGAACCAACTGCCAAATAACCCCAGTATTGATGCCATTCCCACAGAATTGCTGAGGTCTGTACCACCTACAACCATCACAGCTTTCTGCCAGAAAATTTGGGAAATGAACACACAGCCACAGTATTGGAAACAATCCCTATTTGTTCCATTGCCAAAAAAGGATGATTCCTAGGATTACTGCAATTACCGCACAAATACCCTCATCCTTCACACTAGCAAGATTCTCCTTAAGATCATACAACAATGTCTGGCACCAACCATCAAAAGGGACTTACCAGATGTTCAAGCTGGCTTCAGAAGGGGTCATGGCACTCATTACCATATTATAAATCTGTGCTGGAATCATGAAAAAATCTCAAGAATATCAAAAGAACATGTGCATCTGCTACAAAAAAGCCTTTGATTGTGTCAATCATAATAAGCTGTGAAGAACCCTAGAAGACCTGGGGCTGCTAATACATGTGGTCAAGTTGCTGCAATTACTGTACACAAGTAGGAAGCCACGGTGCAAACACCATATGCAGACACGGTGCAAACACCATATGCAGACACTAGTTCAAGATAGAGGAAGGAGTGTGGCAAGGTTGCATTCTTTCACTTTTCTTATTCAAGCTGTATGCTGAAGTAATCATGGGGAATATGCTATTTGAAAAATCATAATTCAGAGTAAAGAACAGAGGAAGGAACATAAGCAATCTTCAAATATGTGACAACACAACTGTCCTCTCAAAACCAAAGAAGGCCTGAAATATCTGATCAAGTGGATTAAAGAAAAAAATGAGAAATTTGGCCTCTTCCTAAATATTAAAAAGATGAAGGTCATGATGACTAGAAGGAATGGAAATGAACAACAATTGATGGGGAAGAGATTGAACGCACACAAGAATTCACTTTCCTAGGATCACAGATTGATCAATAGAGTGAATGCAGTCTAGAAATAAAGTGTCAAATCACATTAGGCCACACAGTAATTATGAGTATGAATAGAATATGGAAAAGCAAGGACATCAGCCTGGCAATTAATTGCAGATTAGTCCGCACTATCATGTTTTCCATAGTTACATACCTGTGAAAGTTGGATGAAGAAAAAAACTAAACAGAAAGAAAATAGACTTGTTCAAGTTGTAGTGTTGGAGAAGGTTCCTGCCATTTCTTGGGTAGCAAAGGTGACAAACAAACAATTACTGGAGTGTATAAAATCAAACATATTGTTGGGAGGCAAAATCACAAAATTCCACCTTATTGTTTCAGCCATATCATGTGATCAAACTCACTGGAAAAGGCAATTATGCTCGGAATGGTCAGCAGTAAAAGGAAACGAGGCCACCAAAAACTATGGTGGCTGGACACCATCAAAGCTGACACTAACCAGCTCATAAAACAATTGAAAGAAGCTGTGCAAGATTGAAAAAAATGGAAAGACCTGCTCCATAGAATTGCCAAGAAATGGGCACAATTCAATATTATCTTTGATGAGGCCAATTGCTGCCCTGGCAGAGGATCCACCAGGTACCAAACACAAACTTCCATTGTAGAATACAACTACTTTTTGCCTAGCATAACCCATTGCTTTTTTTTTTTTGATTAGCATAACTGAGATCAGAAACTTGCTTCCTTGTTTAATGCATTTGATGACAAGGGAGACAATTTGCCCCAAATAATTTCTGCCATTCTGTTCTTTTTATGCAAGATACGTTCAGTAGCCAGAGTAAAATAAGATCTGCAAAATGGCTGACCCCACACCTCTGGGGCAAAGAAAACAAGGAGCTTGTCAAACGCAGGTATGTAATTAGACTCTTGCCTGGTAGATTGACACTTGCTCTGGGCAGCTTTTTTTTTTCTTTTTGCAGAAAATGTTCTGTGTTTCCCATTATATTATATTTTCTTGTCTAACGTTATAGATTTACCTCTGATTCTTGAAAATGGATAAAAGTGTACACGGCTTCTATCAGAGCCCATTCTCCCATTCTATTTTCAATGCAGTATGATAATTTTTAAAAAAGATATATTGTATTATTGAATTCAGCGTGTACTTCAAAAAGCCTAAACCTTTAATGAACTATATTTTGATAGGCTATGTTCACAATCAGTATGGATTCAATACAATCCACGGGGAACTTCAAAACATGGTATGGTGGCAAAGTCAGCCAACCCTGATTCAAGCAATGTGGTATTATAGTAGCATGCAGAAATATTTGTACTATCTTTTCCCTCCTTACATACACACATTCTCTAGTCTAGACAGCATGATGTGCCCCCTCAGTTTCTCTTTTTGAATTGGTCAGTGCTCCCTTCTACTGTCCCCACTTCTATTTCACAGTGAAGAAAATGGTAAACAAACAAATAAGAAACCTCACAATCTTTGTGCAGGAAAACCAACTCTTAGACAGCTAGAGAACACTTCTCCTTAATCACTGTTAGTGAAATATGGATTATCTCCTATTTCTGAGTAGTGCAAGCCAGAATTTGAAACCAGATGATTATTGTTTTAATTTCTGATTAATGCTGACTGGTATTAATGGTTTCCATTTTACAGGCAATTAACTGAAAATGAGAGGGAAAATCATGGTGTTTTTTTTATCTTTGAAGTAGTTGACCAATCAACTACTTCCAAAATAAAAAAAACATAATTTATGACAAAGCTTCCAACCATTGACACATGTCCTCTGTTCATAATGACTCTTGATATTTACTTTCTAAAAACTAGCCAAATTATATCCAGTATGCACTCAAGTGTACCTATTGATCTCCCCTAAATTGGAAATCTTCAATGGCAGAGCAGGATCAGGATTGCATGTACATTATAAAATAGACTTCATTGATACTCTTGCAAAAAGAAAAAATATTGTTTATGATTGATAAAGTCCAATGCAACTTAGGCTAAGTTTCTTTCAAAGACAGAATTTCCCCCTGTGAATCCATTAAGAACTTTGGAAGAGGACATTCTCTTGATCTCACCACCCTTTGGGGCAGTTTTATGGAAAATTGGAAAAGAGTCTCCCAAAATTAGAAATTCTGGTAATGGACAGAGAAATTCTGGTAATGGACAGAGTCAAAATTAAATGATTGGTCCAAAGTCATCAAGCAATTTCCAGTATCAAGAAGGTATCTGAACCAAATGTCTTAGTTATGCTCCAACATTTTACCCAATATGCTTCATTAGTTGTACTAGAACTTTCAATTCTGACTCATCACATTTTTGTATTTTTGTCTGCTTATTTATATAAATCCATATGATCACATACTATAAAATCACATAAATATATATGATAGTATTATATATTGTAGAAAAGATGTATATATATGTATACACTGACACACACACATCAATAATACAAAGTGTGTAAACACATACATATATAAAATATCTTAAAGCTTATTTTATTATAGATATATAATATTAGATATTATGCATAAACAGTTTATGATTTTTTTCAATATTGATTGGTTGTTTTAGGATTTCTATGCATGTACATCAATCTGTAATTCACAGCTAAATGTGCTAATAGTTTCCATTTTAAAACCTTATGTTAATTGTTTGCATCTTTTAAATGCCTGAATTGTCTTAAAAACACACATAAGGAAAAGGTAAATGGCAACCTCCTTTCTTAACATTTTGAAATAGTAATGTAGCAGTGCACAACATTATCTAGAATAAAGTTCCTAACAATGGGGCCATAGACACAGAAGAGTTTGGTTGCTCTATCACACAAGATAAGATGATGGGACGGGACAGGACAGGAGAGGACAGGACAGGACAGGATAACCTTTATTGTCAATTACCTGTATATACAGCTGCACACATTAAAATGAAATTCTGATTCCCCACTCAAAAGAAGGAACGCGCCACCAAACAATGTCACCATCCCAAGGATAACAATAACAATATAACAGCAGCACCACCAAAAATGTCAAGTTATACAAAAATGACACCAAAATCTATATTAATCACAGTCCATTTTGAATACATACAGTAGCAGAAAAAAGGGTTTTGAGAGTTAACAAGGTTGATACTATATGGAACAAAGCTGTTACTGAATCTAGTTGTACTGAAAGCTGGAACAAAGCTGTTACTGAATCTAGCTTCAGATACCATAAAGCCTCCACCCAGAAGGCAACAATGAAAACCGGTTATGGAGAGGATGTGTAAAGTCTATGGACTCTGATTAAACAGCACTTATATGCCATATCCTGGATAGAAGGAAATGAACTTCCAATAATCTTTTCTGCTGTTCTCACCACTATTTGCACAGCCTTCCTGTCCGAAGCTTCCAAACCAGACAGTAATGCAATATGACAGGATGCTTTCAATCATTCCTCTATAGAATGTGGTAAGGACAGGGAAAGGAAGATGTGCTCTTCTCAAATGACGCAGAAAATACAGTTGTTGCTGTGCCCACTACTTCAGTGGTTCACTGTTGAGTGACCAAGCTAACCTATTCTATAGCTGCACTCTCAGAAACTTAATACTACTAACCACTTCCACAGTAATCACATTAATACACAGAGGTGTATATCTGTGCCTGCCTTTCCTGAAATTGAGGATGATCACTTTTGTTTCTTCAACATTTACAACTAAGCTGTTCTTATTACATCAGTCCATCAAACCCTCTACCCTCTCCCTGTTAACACCATCATTATCATCCTGAATGAGGCCCACTGCTGTTGTATCATCTGCATACTTCACAATATGGTTGGTAGCAAACCTACCACAACAGTCATGGATCAACAAGGCGAACAACAGTGGACGTAGGACACAGCCCTGAGGAGAACCTACACTCAAGAAAATGTTGTTAGAAACATTAGTCCCAACTTGCCCATACTGGGGCCTATTAGTAAGAAAATCAAGAATCCAGTTACACAAAGGAGTATTAAAGCCTAAAAGGCCCAGTTTGTCTACTGAATGCTGAGGAATGATTGAATTAATGCCGAACAAACAGCATTTGCAATTAATATTTCTTTCCTCTAAATGCGCCAAGCTCAGATGGAGAACAGAGGAAATAGCATCTTCTGTAGAGCGATTTGGACGGTAAGCAAAGTGAAGTGAGTCACAGGAGGGAAGCTGGATACAATAAAATCCTTTATCAGCCTTTCAAAACATTTCATCATGATGGAACATGCAACATTATCTATGGATAAAGTTCCTAACAATGGGGACACAGACAGAGAAGAGGTTGGTTGCTCTATCACACTTACCATTCTCATAGCTAGTGAAGTGTGTAACTCTTTGGAAGATAGAGGTAAAAGGTGAAAAGTGTTATTGACAGGAGAGGGGCGACAAAGGAACTGCAAATGGCCAAAGCCACTAGTTGAAATCAACATGGAAAGGTAGTGACAAATACAACTGCCTTGAATGCCATGTTTTCAGCCTCACAGTATTGAAAGAAGCAAAACCGTGCCATATGCCATCACATGAAGCTAAAATACATTGACTGAGAATTTGCTGACCAATAGAGCAATTTCTTTAAAGAAGGAATCAAAGGCTTGTTTAAGATCTACAAACTAGGCAAAAAGAGCTGATTTAGTAGCTCTGTGTATTTTTAATCATATGGGAAAGTATCTTTCCCTGATCGATCATAGTTGTAGCCTTACTTAGAACACTTCATGCTTGGTTTACTGCAGTTCATTGTACAAGTGAATGCCTTTGAAGATCACCCTGAAACGCTGGAATAATATGCAGCAGTCTGTGTAATTAGCTAACATTCATGGTATCATCCCATGAATGTTTGCTAATTGTTGTTATAGAAGTTGTTATAGAAGTTGCATTGGTAACCAGTTTATTCCAGAAGGAAATTCCAGATACTAGTTGTCACTTATAAACTTTTACATATATATGGCTCAGAGTGTCAGTATTTAGAGACTGCCTACCCCAAGTAAATTCTACTTTCACAGACTGGGCGAATAAATAGCACCTACTGAAGATCCTCTCCTCAGAAGGTATGATAACAGAGGGAATGGAAATGGGCGTTCTCAGTGTCTACTGTCTTTCTTTGTAAGAACTTATTCCTGAGGCAAGATGGGCACCACGTTTATGGCCTTTTGGAGTTAAAACGTAACTTTGAGCTTTGGAGATGCCCAAGAGTAAGTTCTGTCAATGCCTAGAGTAGGTTCTGAGCCAAATATGGGGTGTGTGCGTGTGTGAAATGTTTTGGACAATTTGGTCCAAACTGCAAAGAGTTTTGGGATGAAGAAATTGTCTAGACCCCTTTTAGCTGGATTTCAGTCCCCTAGCACAGGACTGAAATTCCTTTGGTCACTTATGCTGATGACTTCCATTAGGTTTAGGATGCAGGGAGTGCACACTTTTGATGCTATAATATCTCTGAGCTATGTGCAATACCACTGACCATGGTAACCTTCTGGACCTCCTGTGAGGAGTGATGGAAATGATCTCCCCATCGGAAGGAGCAGTCAATAAAAATGGTCTAAATACAATATAATCCATCTTGCAGACAGATCCCTTCGAATACCCTAGGAAGTAAAGAAATGATATAGCTCTTTAAAAGCAAAGGCTTTAATTTAATTGATACGAATATATCCTTTTCCTTTCTGAGCCTTAGATTTCAGAAAGATGCATATTTTTGAATCTTTTTGCTTCCAGACATATGTATGCAATACTCTTTGTTGAATACAATAATCCAGCCTGTACTTAATCTTTTATCTATATTTTCTCTCTTAATAAGGTTAATCTGCTTAGGCAGGAAGATCTGACATAAAAGCACAAATCTGTGAAAGTCTTAATGTCCAGTATACATTTACTCTCATTTATTTTGCACTGTTAACATCTTGTTTATTGACTCTCCACTTTTACCTTGTTGAATATACAAATTGATACACATACACACCCTTTCCAACATCAGAATTCTAAAATTACACAGGTTCAAAGCATTACTTTGAAACTAACTGTGTCACTGCTTCCATCTTTCACTTCATAGAGGAGAAGGAAGTTTTACAACCTTAGAAAATTTTGATCCTGAAGATGGAAAACATGTGCCCAATGCAATCCTCATTCTTTACATATTAATTTGCCTTAGATGACCTTTCAGAGCAGAATGTAAAACAAACAAACAAACAAATCTTAATAAAGAGGGCAAAAATAATGCTAGTGGGGAACAAAGATGATGTTCATTGTCCATATAACTTAAATCTCAACTACTACAACAACTCAGATGTAACATCCAGAGGAAATATCAGAAGGAAAATAACTGGACTGAACAAGAAATCTGTTTATTGACTTTATATCCTGTCTTTCCTCAGAAAATTCAAGACTTTCCTAGAAATCATGTGAAATAGATGGGTCTGAGAAAGAGAGACTGAACTAAGGTTATTCAATGAATTCTACAGTCAGCTAAAGATTTTAACATCTTAAGTATTATATGAAATTGATACATATACACACACAATGTGTGTGACAATGTGAGGAAAAGGGCCAGTTTTTGAACTATAGGATTAATAGAGACATAGGGAATATTTCATATGCATTGCCATACTGAGAACTACTTTGTATGTGTGGCTTCCAAATTCCTCACAATTACTTCTATAAATTTATTGTGCCTGCTTGACAATGCAGAATCAAGAAGCACATGATAATCCTTATGGATACGGGGTGTGTTGTGTGTGGCTAGCCACTGATAAGGGTGGCATCTGAGCTCTCCATTCTTCCCCGTGATTTTCTCTAATATAACCAGTTTACCTTACTATTTTATAAAATATAAGGTAATTTAAACAGGATGTTAAGGAAGGAGATTGTGCAAGGGAAAGGGAATGGATGTATAACTTGGGACTAATGACTAGCAGAAGCTGATGGCCTGGGACAAAGCAGGATTCTATGAGTTCTAATCATTAATCAATTTAATCTATTACTACGTATTCCTTCTTTTACTTTTTAAAACCCTACCTTTTCTTTTAAGGGGAAATAAACCATTTTCACAGACTGTTGCTTTTTAATAGCACCATTAAATATATACACAGAGAGAATAACTGCTGATTGGCATCTGATGCAGAATTTGAAATTCAGATAATTTTAGCTTTCATTTGAACTATGAGTAAAAATGAAAATGGATAATATTATATCCTTGATTGATATAGCTTAGGTTTCCTTAAGATCATGCAAGCTTGCTTTGAGTAAATGGCAAAAAACAGAAAAATTCCAGATTTGAATAGGCCTGCAACAACTAAGTTAAATTTGTGCACCATTAATCAAATACTTTTTGCAAAATCAAATTATATTAAATACATTTCATGTTATAAAGCCTTCAGGATGACAATTTGCATCTTCATAACATTGTATTCTAACATATTTATAGGAAACTAGTTTGGGAAAGGCTGCGAGAATCTACTGTATAACATGAAGTGGAAGTTGAGCAGATTTGCAGATAAGATCAGGAACTAGTGATAGGAAACACTGCAAGTGACCTAATTTCTTTTGTAATTCCTATTTGTTTTTAAAAACACTTTATTAAACATAATGTATCGTGACAGAATAAGATGTTGGAACAGTAGTACACAAAGCAGCCTAGAGACATTTGACAGAGTCTTGGCGTTATACCCATCCATCCTGCTGCAGTGCTGTGATCAGCAGGTGCTTTTCATAGAAGATGGAAATGTCCTGAAGAGAGAAGGCAGCAAAGCTGGAGGATTTAGGCAATTGCTTTGCCTATCGCACACTGTACTCACTTAGTCAGGAAAACACCATCTGGCAGTGACTGAGATTAAATGCAGTAGTGGCAGAATAGGAATTGGAAATAGGGGCAGCAAAATAGTTTCTGCTGATTCAAGGATGAGGGATTACACTTTAGCTCAGCAGTGGGAAAAACACTCAGGTTGAGTGGTTGGGTTTCCATTGCAGGTGGCCTGGCTGTTAACAGTAGCAGCAGATGCAACCTTATGCTGGGAGTTCAAGAAGAAGCCACTACCTGAAGAAATAGCTCTGGTCTGGGTATTTAGTGTTAAATACCGGTAGTGTGCAGCATGCAGCCAGTAGCTGGCGCCGGCAAGGCCATCCCAGGGAGGGATTCTGCTGTTGCTTTACTGCTGCTGCTGGGCCATGCCTGGGCCATGCCCTGCTGCTGCATTGCAAGCTCCACCTTCGCCGCTGGCTTGGCTTGTGCAGGATTTTCATGCATGTCGGCTGGCCTGGGAGGCAGCATGGGGGGGTGGCCCAGATGTGGCACAGCGGCAGCAGCAACAGCAACAGCAGAATCTCCCCCCTGGGACGGCCAAAAACAGCCAGGGGCAGCCCCACCTCCGCCTCGCACAGCTGGGATGAGAACTGCAACGCCTGCCAGAGCCCAAAGAGCAGGGGGGGGGGGTGCAACACCACACGAGAAGTCAGCATGCCCCAATGTTTGTTATGGATGGCTTGTCTGAGTTTTCGTAATGTTTCACAGTAGACTTCTGAATTGATGGTCGAACCACACCCCATGAACTTCACTAGCAGTACTCCTTTGGCATCTTCACATTTGGCTGGATTTTCTATGGCACCACTTCCGGTGTGATGTTGGTTCTAGATAATGCTCACCCACACACCGCTAGACACACCCAAGAATTTTTGAAGCAGTTCCGTTGGGATGATTTTGATCACCCTCCTTATAGCCCAGATTTGGCGCCAAGCTACTACTACTAAGTTCTTTCAAACCTTGTAAGATGTTATGACAAGTGTCTCAATTTGAATGGCGATTATGTCGAAAAGTAATGGAATGTAGTTTTCAAAATGTGTACAATAAAAATGTGCATCTGCGAGTGTCTGTCACCGATAGCCAAACGGAGGTTTATTTCCGAATTGCCCTCCTATAACTGGCTTCCCTATCGCAGGTGTGCATATCATGGCCTCTCCCAACCTGCATCGCAATGAGCAAAAATGAGGCGAGGCCAATTAGCTCAACCCTGTGATTCTCCCTCTTCACATACCCACGCTCCCCCCCCCCCAAGATTAGAGAAATAGAGAGAGAGAGGGAGAGAGAGACTGGCCAAAGATCATTCAGGTGGTTTCCTGCCTCAGTCGGGACGATCTCCCTGTTTCTAGCCTGGGGGTAGGCAACCTTGACTCTTTTATGACTCGTGGACTTCAACTCCCAGAATTCCTGAGCCAGCTATGCTGGCTCAGGAATTCTGGGAGTTGAAGTCCACGAGTCATAAAAGAGCCAAGGTTGCCTACCCGCTTTAACCACTAGCCCAAATTGGCTCTCACTCATATTTCTTCGCAAATATGCCAAAGGCCGGTTAAAAAAATCCTTTCATATGCGTTATCGCTGTGTGCAAACATCAGCTCCCCTTCTTTTTATTCTCCTCCAGCCCTACACTCAATAAGACCGCTGCAGCGGCTTGTCCTGATTATTGGCCAGGTTCTTTGTCAATTTGACTCAAAAGATATTCCGGCTCTGTCAGCCTGTCCTTCGCAACAATTGAGCTCTGGGAGAGTGCCCGGTGCTCTAGGTTGGCAGCCGCCCTCGTCACTGGATTGCATTGGTCCCGCTTTTCCTTCCTACTCCCATATCCTTGCAGTACTTCCTGTCGATACCCGCGAAGTTCACGGTCCAACAGCGTCTTATTGGAATTTATTGAGCTTTTCTGAAAGACTCCTCCCTTCTTTATTGTGAATGGCCAAGCGGCCAATCACTCGAGCTAAATTTCCTCCCTCCTCCGCACTGATAGCCTGAAATCGCTCCGATGGGCGGGGTTTTCCTCGGCACCGATAGCGGCGACACAGACCTGCGGTTCAAGAAAGTGGCCACGCCTTCTTTCCGCTTCCTTCATGATCCGAGATTTGTGAGTGGTTGATGATGAGGTCAATTACGACAGAAGGCGGGACATTCTGCATCCGGGGGCCGGATGCTTTTTCTTGGCCCTGGTCGGAGCGGCGGTCGGGCTAGACGACAAGGGTGATGGCGCCTCGGCTGGGAGCGCTGTGGGTCGCTTCGGTGCTTCTGGCAGGTAAGGTTCCAAGCTTGTTTTCATCGCAACTGGAGGCGCGCCTCGAGGAAAGGTGGAGGCGGCGGGCCCGCGAAGCTCAGCCCGCCCTAGTCGCCCTCCGGGCAAGGGGGAAAGCTAAAAGGCGGAAAGGTCAGCCGCCTGGGAGGGCGAGCGCGGTCGGAGAGCGTCCAGTCAGTCGTGGGAACCGGTGAGAAGAAGGCGAGGCGGGGCTGCAGCAATTCGAAGCGTCGCAGAGTGTTTAAGGAGAGACCCGAAGGGGGACTGGTGGCGAAAACTCGGAGGCCGGTAGCCGAAGGAGATCGAAGGAGCTGTTGCCATCTGCAGAGTGGATGGCTGGGGATGATGGGAGTTGTGGCCCCTGCTGTAAGGCCAGGCTGAGGAAGGTGGCTGCAGCAGGCATGTTATGGCGTCAAGGGATGTTAATAGTAGTGGGATTGCTTTGCAGGGGGTTCTACATCAGGG
Organism: Protobothrops mucrosquamatus; assembly: GCF_001527695.2. Taxonomy (NCBI): domain Eukaryota; kingdom Metazoa; phylum Chordata; class Lepidosauria; order Squamata; family Viperidae; genus Protobothrops; species Protobothrops mucrosquamatus. Next base: position 773,555 of record NW_015386638.1, on the reverse strand, counting down.
GTAGTCAACCTTGGCTCTTTTATGACTCGTGGACTTCAACTCCCAGAATTCCTGAGCCAGCACAGCTGGCTCAGGAATTCTGGGAGTTGAAGTCCACGAGTCATAAAAGAGCCAAGGTTGACTACCCCTGTTCTACATTATGCAATTGTTGGGCCGATTTAGCGTTGGATTTAATTATTGTCAATAAACTGATCTGTATGTCACTCTGGTGACTTTATTCACTTGTTTCAGATGAAAATAGATTCTGTTGCTTTGCCCTTAGCTGCTGCTGCTTCATGCATTTCTTTGAAACCATAGACCAGTGATGGCGAACCTTTTAGAGACTGAGTGCCCAAACTGCAACCCCAAACCCACTTATGCATTGTCGAGTGCCAGGTGGGTGTGCCCATTGGCTGGGTATGGCCAATTGGGTGAGCGTGGCCCATTGGCTGGGCTTGGCTGCAGTGGTAATGGCAGACTGGGTGGGAAAGTTCAATTAATCAATTCCAACTTTACAAGATTTTTTTTCCCCGCGAGAAGTTGAAATTGACTGATTGAACCTTTTTTTTCTTTTTTGCACATGACAGTGGAGGCCTAAAGCGAAAAGGTTTTATAAAACCCAGCTGAAGGCCTAGGACTGGGGCGACTGCGTGCGTGCCCACAGAGAGGGCTCTGAGTGCCACCTCTGGCACCCGTGCCATAGGTTCGCCACCACTGCCATAGACTCTGTATCTGTTTCCCAGCTTCTGTGGCTACAGTTTTGAGGGCAAACAACTTGAGGGAAAAATTCCTGTATTAATACCCACCCATTGAGAGATGGCTCTCATTTTAAAAGCTATCAAATCAAACTGATTCTGGTATATATAGCACTCTGAAATTATAAATACTGATAAAGATTTAAATTGTAACTTTTCCCAAAAATCAAGTTTTAAAAAAATCTGAATTAAGATACAACTCAGAAAGCAAATACAGTTGTTTCTCTGTGTTGGATCAAGTTTGCCGGATCAGTTGTGTTTATATTAAGCTAGAGGACCACAATGTTTTAAGTTTACAGATTAAATGTGGATAACCCGTGATTACCTTTTCTGAACACTTAAACTAGTTTAGTAAACCAAAGGTTTTTTTAAAGAGGGTAAGATGGGACTGGAACTCATGGTCTCCCAGTTTCTAGCCTAGTGCCTTAATCATTATAGCAAACTGTCTAATTTTTTATGGACACTCTGAAATGGATCCTTTGTCCTACATTACAAATTCAAATGACATACTAGTTAGCTAATATTTACTGATACTGTGCTGTTGGTGTAAATTAGTATTATAGAATCCTATGTGTTTATTGTCAATACCTATTCTGCTTAGATACAGCCTTGGATGTAATTTTGACCTCCCTCCAAGGTTAACATGGTCAAAATAACAAGAACTAAATTATATCAACCGCAGGTTTGTGTGTGGAATAAACATGATTCTGAAGGAGGATCCATTTTACCTTCACAGCACGTTAACAGGAACAAGAAAACTGAGGTTTGGGCCAAATCTTGCCCACTGAAGTGTGTAAATTAGCCTTTAAATTGCCAATATAGAAAATTAAACTTCTTCTTGAGCAAATATTACAAGATTCTCTATATTATGTGTATCCTAACCCATTTGTACTCTTTGCAGAGGATTAAAAGGGTTGTGGTCAATGGCATTTTCTAATGTACTCAAGGGAAATGCTTCAGAGTAAATCTGAGATAAATTATATTACTTAGCGATGGATGCTTTTCTGAAGTGCCTGATAACTGTTCATTCAGTACATTTACATATATGCTTGCATTCTGTTACTTTAGTACAGGTTTCAGGAACATCTTGTGTGTAGATTATTTAAAATCATAACATGTTTACTGTAACCAGAAATCTTGTCTTTTCCTGTATCAGAATGCTGTAGTAGCACTTTGGAATCCAGGTGGGAATAGCAATTGTCATTGTTCTCTCAAACAGTTTACATCTACACAGATATAAAATAAATACATTTTTTCCAGTAGGCATTATTCTTTTAATGGCACTGTATTCAAGTGCTATCTACCCCCATAGCCTAAGTTGAATGAACTTATGTACAGGTAGTCCTTGACTTATGACCACAATTGAGCTCAAAATTTATGTTGCTAAGTGAGACAATTGAGTTTTGCCCCATTTTGTGACCTTTATTGCCACAGTTATTAAATGAATCACTGTACCATAGTTGTTAAGTTAGTAACACACTTCTAAAGTGTATCTGGCTTCCCCATTGACTTTGTTTGTCAGAAGGTTGCAAAAGGTGATCAAATGGCCTCAGGACACTGCAACCTTCATAAATATGAACCAGTTGCGAAGCAGCCGAATTTTGATCACATGATCATGGGGATGCTGCAATGGTCGTAAGTGTGAAAAACAATCATAAATCACTTTTTTCAGTTGCAACTTCAGATGGTCACTAAACGAATGTTTGTAAGTTGAGGACTACCTGTACTGCCTTATATATTTGTGGAAATGACTTTATCATATTGTATTCTTATTTCAGTTGTTTCTGCCAATGAATTCAGTGTATTAAGAGCGCCTGAATCTGTTATATTTCGAGAAGGAAATTGGCCAATTCCTGGAGAACGGATCCCAGATGTGGCAGCCTTGTCCATGGGCTTCTCTATTGAGGAAGTATGTGACTCATTACTGTATATCTGTTCAGCCACAGTATTCCTTACCATTTTAAAAAAAGTGTCGCAGATCTGTGTTCCGTCTGGGCAATACATTTATTTATAATTATGTCCAAAATAACGAATTGATGAATACTACTCCATCTGTTCTTTTCATTTAAATAGCGTCATGAATTCATTAATACGTTTTCTAATGCCTCATATTAAGTTATACATAAATTCACATAAAACATTTTTAACAAAATATAAAACCTTTTATAAAAGGAAAATTGCATTGTTACAGGATCTCTCTTGGCCTGGGTTAGCAGTAGGTGATCTTTTTCGGCGTCCGCGAGCTACTGTTCTTGTTACTGTAACGGGGATAGACAAGCTAACAATGCCTAAGAATGGAGTATCTTACCCAGTTGAAAATGTAAGTATATTATAGATTCCAGTGTCTGTACTAGTAGCGAAACTTCCATATAGGAGAGCAGGGAAATACGGCTTTGAGACTGCATGCTTTTGTTATGAGTTGGTGTACAGATACAGAATGTAAATTTTAGTAGTCACATAGAAGATACTGACTTTTTTTTTCTTGGAACATTTGCAGTGTTTATTTCAATACATTTATACAGCAGTTTTTTCTAGAAGCTCTGTATGGAAATGATGTTAAGAACTTTTCCCTTTTTATATCATCAGCTGTAGCAAAAAGGATTTTTTTTCTTGATCTTAATAACAAATATTTTTGCTTTCTTTTTCTTCCCAATTGAATAAACTATTTGTGTCCTGGGAGGAATATAGGAATATATACTGAAGTAAAAAATCAAACTGACACATGGAAATATAATAAATTGAGGTTAGACAACCTAGGGCCCTCCAGATGCTTTGCAGTTTTCAGAAACCTCAGCAAACTTACTCAATGGTGGGAGATAAGAACATTAGTTCAGAACATTTGGAAAGTTCTCTGTTGTCTAACACAGCAATAAATCAAAAGAAAAAAGCTAGACAGGAGATTTAAATAATAGATTTTTGTTTGAGTAAAGTTTCAGTTTCTTCCTTTAAAATTGGTATTTTTAGATTATAGAACAATAATTACCTCTTAAATGGAAAGATCCATTTACCATTAGAAAGTAATGCTTCATAAAAACACTGGCTTATGTCATTTGGGCATGATTTTTCTATAATTTGTATCCACTTTAATCTGAATGTTAGTACACCTTATTTTTTTTTTACCTTATTTGAATATGCATTATTTCTCATTACTAGTTCTTCAGTTTCATCAAAATAAGTTGCTTGAAGATTCTGAAATTTTCATTATTTCCTATGAAAGAAATGTTTGGGTAATCTTAATAAAAAGATCCTAAAATAGCCCTAATGAAAATATAACTAATATTTACTCTCCTTACTTCAGATAATTACAACTTCATGCATTCTAGTGTTTAATGTAACCCATTATATTTTAGAACTACGTTTCTTTATTTTGCAGAAAGCTAGTACTTACATGCAATTAAAAGTCTTCATAAATATATTTCATGTTGATTTTTGTTTTCCTTGGGACAATACAGAAGCAATAATATACGCTGAAAGTTGTTATTTTCCTGTTTTTTTATAGATTTCAATTTCAATTTACTAGTTTTCCTTTTATTTTAGGCAGTTCCCTTCAGCCTGGATGGGGTTGCAAATGCAATACATACTTTATTTTCTGAAGAAACGCCAGTAGTTGTCCAACTAGCTCCTAGTGAAGAAGTAAGTTCCATTATTTTTTTTTTACAAAAGCATCAAAAATTAAATTATGTCCTGTGCATGCTTCTAAGTAGAGATTTTTCTTAGAAGTTTCAATATTGGGAAAGAGTTAGTTGAAGACTCTTATAACAATGCAATATTATAATGCACAATGATGGTTCTTTCAGAGAGTTTATATGGTGGGAAAAGCAAATTCTGTATTCGAAGATCTTTCTGTCACACTGCGGCAGCTTCGGAATAGACTTTTCCAGGATAATTCCATTCTTGCTTCCCTTCCTCTCAACTCATTAAGCAGAAACAATGAGGTAAGGCAAGACTCATTCAAATTGTCTTGCTTGACAATGATTTTAAATTGATGTTATGCATATTATGCAGTCCCGTTTTGTCAAATCTATATTCTAGGTAAGATCTGTTTCAGGACATGAAGTATATATTAGTTTATTTCAGTTTTACATTAAGTGATTTGTTTGTTAAGAGAATGTATGGGTAATGTATGGATGGCATGCGCTACCCAATATCAGAATTGATTTTGAGTATTATAAATTGAAATGCTTTTTCAATTCACCTTTCTGTATGCGTGTTTGTTTTTATGTATACATGTTTATTTCATAGGTTGATCTCCTCCTCCTATCAGAATTGCAAGTTTTGCATGACATCACATGCTTGGTAAGCAAATTCTGCAAACAGTATTCTACTATGTAGGTGACAACTGGTAGATCTATTGTCAGAACCTAGATGTAAAAATTCTTCACTTTTGTTCATGGCACAGTGCTAGGACCACCATATTATTTTTCTGATTATGTAATTCTTTAGCTGGTTTAGAACATCTTAAATTAGAATGGACAGAGAAGATATAGTTTACTGGCTAAAGTGGACTTCTTGATAAATTCCTGGAAAAGCGGAATATGGGAGTAAAAGTTTCAACGTGTGCCAGCACTTTCAGTAAAATGGAATGTCGTGCCACCATGATTCTAGCTCTGCCCCTTTTGTATATAAAGGTATCTTTGACTTATGATCATTCCCTAAATGATGGTCTGAATGACCACATGAGAAAGGGTGCTTTATGTCCTGTAAAGCACTTCTGACATGCCAAATGTACCCACCTCTCTCCCACAGTGATGTGATCATGATTTAGGTCAGACATGTCAAACACAAGGCCCGGGGGCCAGATGCGGTCCGCGAAGTGGTTTCATATGGCCCGTGAAGCCATCCTGGAAACAGTGAGGGAACAGCCCCTGCTGCCTTGGCCTTGGCCCAGTCCGGCCGGGAACCAATGTACAATTTTGTGGTGGCCAACTATGCTGAAACACATTCAGATCTGTCCCACTCCTGCCCAGGCCCCCACAGGCACCCTTGACACAAACAATGTAGAGCTGGCCATGCCCACCCAATAGGCCACACTCACTCTGTCCACGCCCACCCAGTAGGTTGCACCCACCTTGGCCACACCCACCTGCCCCCCCCAAGGGCAACTGCAATGCTGATGCAGCCCTCAATGAAATTGAGTTTGATACCCCTGATCTAGGTGTTTAGTAACCTGTGCTTATGACCGGTTGCCAAGCGCCCTGTGAACATGTGATTCCATTTGCAATATTCTTTACTGTATTTCCCAGAAAGTCAGTGGGAAAGCCAGCAGGGAATGTTGCAAGCTGCTTTCAGCTGCGAAGAAATCTATCTCTTGTCTCTGGAAGCTATACTAAAAGATCACGGCTTATGTTGTACCAGTGCACCTGTCATTAACACCAACCATTAACATTAACTTCCACCCCATGTAGATGCATCTATATGATACAGATTCTAGGAAAAAAATCCCTAAAATAGTTTAAAAGAAAATGTTGCTTTCTAAAATTGAAATGTCTACTTTTTACTTTGGCATCCTGTTAATGATTTTTACCTATATCGCTTTCCAAGCTTGCTAGACACAAACATCTGGCCAAGGACCATTCACCAGATCTATATTCTCTAGAGCTTTCTGGATTGGAAGAAATAGGTAAAAGGTATGGGGAAGATTCACAGCAGTTCAAGGATGCTTCTCAGATTCTTGCAGACTCTCTGCAAAAGGTTAGTAGAACAAAAATGCTGCTAAATAATGTAACTTTTTCTTAACTTACAGAAACAGGTCTGAATAGATTATGCAGTGCTTTATTGTTGATAAAGATATAGTCTTAATTCATTCTTTAGTCATATATACAGTGTTTATATGTTTAACAAACATTGAAATTATGAGAGATCCCTCTCCCCCCCCAAAAAAGGCTACATTTCAAAGTTACTACAGCAGACCTACGGTCGTTCGCCCTTATGATCTACCACAAGGTTGCTGCAGGGCCCTCCCACCTGTCTCCCCGCATCCCACCCTGCTGGAATCCTGCATTGGGCCTACTCCCCACATATCCATCATGTTCCACACTTACCTTCTGAAGCTCTGTGAACTTCATGTTGTGGAAGGAGAGCAGGCCATGTGTCCCTGGGCTATGCAGCAGCAATCCAAATGCATGCCTATTTGTGACCTCCAAGATCCCTTCCAACTCTTTCTATTATAATATTTGAGTTGTGTGCCTTTTCTCATTTGTATCTAATTTTAGCTGTCAAATTCTGAATTTTGGGCTCTTTCAGTTTGCAGATGAGATGTACAATATCTATAGTGGGAATGCAGTGGTAGAAGTGGTGACTGTGAAGACTTTTGATACTCCCTTTGTGAGAAAATCCAGATCTATTCTACAATCCTCAGAGGTTATACAAACTTTTGCATTTCTTTTGATAGTTGGATAGTAAATCTTTATTTGAAAATTTCATGCATTTCAGTGGAATAACTAAACAGAAAAATGCAGAGTATTCATGATAGCCTGTTTATTTTGTGCTTTATTTTTTATTTTTTTAGCCCCTCGGTATATGTCTTGGAATAAAAAACAGTAGTTGTAAATGCATTTGAGTATAGCCACTTGAGTCTCAGAGTAAAATAATGCAAGAGTTGAATAATTATTCAATTTGTCTGTCATTTCTATTTGGTATATTATACCATTTTTGTGACTTAATGATTTGACATAATAACCTACAGCATTTTTCTTTGAGCCTCAGAAATTGGGAAAACATCCATTTGATTTACTGAAATTCTTTGTCGCTAGATTTCCAAATAACTTCTGTAAAGTTTAAAGCAAATTTAAAAATAATGGAAAACCACAGATTACTGATGAACCTATAAAATATACAAATGTATCTGTTATTTTCCAAACTTTTTGTTGGAATTTTTCATTAGGTGAAACATTCCCTTAATTCCATGAATTGCCCTGGCATGTAAAGATTGTTCGGGGGGTTTTTTATGTTGAAAATAGGCCTGAGCACTGAGCTAAATCCAACAGATCGGTGTTCCACAGTGGTAAATAACTGCATAAAGCCTGAATCTGGGTAGGAAAAACAATCAGATGCCTTGGAACATCGTCACTTAGCAGTGCACGTGAGAAAGAGCTAGGAGTCCTGGTGGTCCACCAGTTGAGTATGAATAAGCAATGTGCTGCAATTGCTAAAAGGCCGATGCTGTCTCGGGCTGCATTTATAGAAACGTTGCACCCAGATCACAGGAGGAAATAACATTTCTGTGCTGTTTAGACCAGACATTTGTCTGTGTCTATTGAGGGGCAGCTTGTTTTTTGTAAAAGGGCCTGAAAAAATTGGAGCAGATTTAGGGGATATTGAGGGGTCTGGAAACTAGGCCACATGAGGAAGTGGGTGGATTACACTTTCAAATGGTAATGGAGATATGACTGTGATATGGCTATGAGGCTGTCCATTATATGAAGGGCAGCCTGTTCTCTCTTAAAGAGGCAGGACAACGACCAAAAGGTTGACATTAAAAGAAATTAGATTAAGGCTGAACATTAGAATGCATTCCTTAAGGGTAAAAGCTCCTATCCGCTCAAACAATCAAGACTTCCTCCTTGAAAATTTTCATATGGGTGCTAGATAGCTACTGGTCAGGGATTACTTAGTAGATTCCTAATTTGGATTAAGATGAAGATTCTTCCAACTGATACTCAATAACTTAATAGGAACAAATTTACACTGAATAAATTGCACGTTGTTTTACAGTTAACCTAATAGAATATTCCTTGTGTATATTTACTCATTCTTTTGTTCTCTCCTTGTTATAGAGCAAGCCTGAAAATCCGTATAACATAGGATATGCATACAACTTTAACTATGCTGTTGTCTTCAATATAATTTTCTGGATCATGCTTGGACTGGCCATAGCTGTGATTGTTATCTCCTACAATCTGTGGAATATGGATCCAGGCTATGACAGCATCATTTATAGAATGACCAACCAGAAAATTAGAATGGATTAATTAATCTTTAGATGCAAATCTAAGAGGAGAAATGCTTCTTCAGTATTCTGACAGCATTCAATATGGACTCTTCATAGTGTGAATATTTTTATGAAGTACACATTTGTGTTTTGTGAGGATATATTAAAAGATAATAGTGGGTGTGGCCAATGTGCAGAGTTGAAAATGAGCAGTACTACACAACCATGAGCTAATTCTAATTGAAATATATATTTATTCTACCTTGTGACTGTGCAGTGTGCATTTTGCTTTAGGGATGCTTCTTTATATTGCTTACGACTAATAGTCTTATCAGTTTTCTTACACTGGAAGTTTAGGATGTTTTCTTAAACTATGTTATAGATGAATAAAGTAATTCATGATGTAAATATTTCAAATGTTAGGATTTTAATCCTATTAAGCTTGATTATCCAATGTAAAAGTTTCTTTAAGCAGAGGTACCTTTTTAAAATACAACTTTGCTGTACATATACGTATATTCACCCTAAATGTTTATTCAAAGTCACTATGTTTCTTAAAATGATGAAATTATCTGAAAGAAGAGAAATACACATTGGTGCAGCATCAGTATTAATAATTGTATAGTAAGTCACTGGATTGAATCAGTAGTCTCTGCTTTATGAGTAGTGAATTCTGATGAAAAATTATATACCATGTTCTTTTGTCACGTGATCAGTTAACAAATGGTACATAGTGGCCTGTGTTCTATAGTTGACATATGTATTTTAGTTCTTGACATATGCGGAAAAAAACAAAAAGGTTGATATTTGAGTGGAATGTTTTATTGGGCATCAAATGCTAGGTATAACCATAGCACTGAAGATGGTATAGGCCTTGGTATCAAATAGAATCTGCTTGCCGTGCAAAATTAATATTAAAACAAATGTAATGGCTTGAGATGTTTGAAAGATTGTTGTTATGATAACACTGCAGATTCATTTACTATGAGGGACTAAATAGATGTTCTACTACAGAGAGTATATGGTAGTTAGCATAGAGGGTCAACAAACATTCCATTTGTAAATGTACTTAATTAAATGTTATATTAGTGTATACATTAATATTCTTTAATTTATGAGGTTTAGTGCATTGGTATACAACTGCTATAATAGGAATGTCTAACTTTCTTCTAAATCTTGTAGCTGGCACTATGAATATGCTAGGTCTTGGTTATTTATATTGTTCTAGTTAAACTATGACAGTTGAATTTTCAGTGAATGTAAACACATATAGGTAAAAAAATTCCCCATACACACATGACTGAAAATACTTGAATTCTAGTTCCACCAGGGACAATCTTTCCCACTGTAAAAACAGATTTTTGTTTTGTTTTGTTTAGCTATATGTTCAGAACTGTGAGTGATAATTTCTTTCTGATGAAGCTGACCTCTTTTTAAAAAAAATTCTCACAATAGTTATTGGAAGCATGAGGGGGTTAGTCTGCAGATCTGAAATTAATCTGAAGCTTGAGAAAATAAATATTTAATCTTAAACTGATGTGTTTAAACAAGTTCCAATTGGAAAACTGGTTAGTAATGGATTGATATAATAGTACTACTGGTTTCTCTGTAGTAGTGTCAGTTTATAAATTGTTCAATACCGATATGAATAAAAAGATTTGTTAGAGGTGATGTCTATAGGTTCTAATAATTCATCTAGAGTGACAATGTAAAATTTTGAATGAGATTTGAATTAAAAGAAGTATATATTGAAGCCACATGTTAAATGAGTAATTTCATTACTAATAGAATTGATCAATAAGTTAATATAGGCTTTGGATATGACAAAACATCTGCCTTAAAGCTCTGAGCACAAAAAACAATTTAGTTGTATTACTGGAACAACTGAGAGAAGATTAGTTTGCCCTAATACTGTTGGCACATCTGACACCAAAATATTATCAAACTTGGGCTAAATTGTAAAGGAATGTTTGAAAGAACAAAATGTATTCATTCATATTCAAGAACTTTAGTTTTACAGTTGAAGTTTGAAGAACTTAATGAAATATTGCACCTCCAAATCTTAATCCTATATTGTAATAGAATCTTTTGAAATGTTTGCTTCTGCTTGCGACTTTCGAATAATCATGCATGCATTATGGGATGTTTAATTTTTAAATTTCTGAATTATATGATCTTTTATAGCACATCTATTGGTAGCATAATGAATAAGATCTTTTTTTAAAAAATATGCTCTTCTATGTTCATACCCAGGCAATCTTAAAGTAAAGATATGTCATTTATTTTCTGCTTAATTATCCAATACTAAAATCCTTTTTCTCAATCTTTTGGGAAAAAGTGCTGCTTAGTTCAAGAGGGTTCCTATATAAGTGTGGCGAGAACTGCAACACTTTACCTACTAGATCAAGGGTGTCAAACTCAATTTCATTGAGGGCCGCATCAGCATTGTGGTTGTCCTCGGGGGGGGGGAGGCGGGTAGGTGTGGCCAGGATGGGCGCGGCCTACTGGGTGGGCGTGGATGGAGTGGGTATGGCCTACTGGGTGGGAATGGCCAGCTCTACATCATTCACGTTAAGGGTGCCTGTGGGGGCCTGGGCAGGAGTGGGACACATCTGAGAGTCTCTGGCAGAAGGGGGTGGGACCGGGGCAAGCACCAAGGCATGGTCCACTGGTAGAGCCTCACTGTTCCTCTCAGGCCATGCAAGGGGGGAGCTGGATGGTGCAGCGGGCTTCCCGGAGTCCTGGGCAGCAGAGGTCAAATGCCCAGTCCAGTCCTCAAGCACCCGTGGTACCAAGCCCAGCCCCACTACCCCAAGGGGGTGCCCAGCTGCACTTACCTCCTCCTCAAGGCTGCTGCTGCTGTGCTTGCTCTCCTTAGCCAGGTTGCTCATGATGGGTATGAGGGCAAAGTCAGAGGGAGGCCCACTCCCTCTCCATGGGAGGAGACCTGGCTTTGTATCCAAAGCTTCGTTAGCAATAGGATGGGAGATCCCCAGAATAGACCAGGAGGAGGGGGCAAGGGGATGGTGAAAGGGCAGCAGGGCAGGACTAAGGCAGGACTTCCCTCAGACCTTCCTTCCTTCCTTCCTTCCTTCCTTCCTTCCTTCCTTCCTTCCTTCCTTCCTTCCTTCCTTCCTTACTTACTTACTTACTTACTTACTTACTTAGAACAGAGTGGTGGGAAAATATTTGAGATGAGGGAAGGAGAAAAACAGGCAAGAAATGCAGCTGGGGAGGTATCACCCTTCGTGAGGAATGAAGAAATGCACCATCACCTGGAAGTGGCCAGCACATGGCCCTCGCCTACTTCACATATCTGGCTTGGTGGGCTTTGGGGGAGGGGACGCCATGAGCAACGTGAGAGTCGACGTTACCTGCGCAATGCCGTCCAGCCTCCAGCCTGCCTGGTTTCGGCAGGCAGCAAGGCGCTCTCCTCACAGTGCCGAGAGGCTGAGCCAGGCAGTGCGAATCCGAAAAGAAGCGCGACGCCCCCCAGCCCCCAGCCTGTTCAGTTTCAGCAGGCAGCAGGGCACTCTCAGCGCTGAGAGGCCGAGCCAGGCAGTGCGAAGCTTGCCAGCTTTGCACCTTACTGCATGCTGAAATCAGGCAGGCTGGGGGCTGAGCAGCAGCGCGCTTCTTTTTGAATTTGCGCCGCCTGGCTCAGCCTCTCAGTGCTGTGAGGAGAATGACTCGCTGCCTGCCGAAACCCCTCCCCGAGAGCCCATCAAGCTGGATATGTGAAGTAGGTGAGGGCCATTTGCTGGCCACTTCCAGGTGATGGTGCATTTCTTCATTCCTCACAAAGGGTGACACCTCCCCAGCGTGTGCCCAGGGGGCAGGGCCAATGTGACAGGGGCCTATCTTTTGCTGTTTCCAGACGGCCTTGTGGAGCTAAGACTGAATGCGTTTCAGCATAGATGGCTACCATAAAATTGTAAATGGGCTCCCGGGTGGCCTGGGCCGGGGCCAAGGCAGCGGAGGCAGTTCCCTCACTGTTTCCAGGATGGCTTCGTGGGCCACATGTAACCATGTCGCGGGCTACATGCGGCCCCCGGGCCTTGTGTTTGACATGTCTGTACTAGATACTACTTTTAGTTTCAATAGATTGTTTGGAAAACAAAGAGAAATATATGCAATTACTGAGCCTATTGTTAACTTGTTTGTTTAAGTTTATTGGCTGTCCAACTGCAATGGGCTCTTGGTTTCTTTGGGTTCAGAATAAATACTCTAAATAAAAAAGCCATGTTCTCTATACAAACAGACTGCCGTCTTCTATGTGCTGGAAAGCAAGCCATTTAAACTTTGAGGCTTCCAAGATGTAGTGCTAGGACAGTGGTTCTCAACCTGTGGGTCGGGACCCCATTTGGGGTCGATCGACCATTTCATGGGGGTCGCCAAGCAAGGCTGTCCGCCATTTTTTTTGTCCGCCATTTTTTTCCCCTTTTCCGGCGGGTGCCTTACCTCCCTTGGGCTGGGCCAGCTGGTGGTCGGCCTGCTCCGTCTCTGCCGCTTGCCAGCTACGCC
>NW_015386638.1:732919-759691 GCF_001527695.2 Protobothrops mucrosquamatus | reverse complement strand
AAGCAAGGCTGTCCGCCATTTTTTTTGTCCGCCATTTTTTTCCCCTTTTCCGGCGGGTGCCTTACCTCCCTTGGGCTGGGCCAGCTGGTGGTCGGCCTGCTCCGTCTCTGCCGCTTGCCAGCTACGCCTCGGCCGGCGCAGGGGGCGGAACCACGCATGCATGGCGCTCCCGGGCAGGGAAAGTCCTCGACTTACGACCGGTTGGGTAGTCCTCGACTTACGACCGGTTTAGTCCTTGACTTACGACCGGTTTAGTCCTTGACTTACGACCGGTTTAGTCCTTGACTTACGACCGGTTTAGTCCTCGACTTACGACCGGTTGGGGTCGCGGCATTAAAAAGGTTGAGAACCACGGTGCTAGGAGAATAATACATCTTTCATTTGTTCCATAATGCAGATTATAAAATGTATCCAAAATGAAAGTTTTTTTAAAAAAATAAGTTTCTTTTTTCTGAAAATGTCTAGAACTTTTCCCCTTTATAATCAAATTATAAAGTATTCCATGTTGCTATAGTTGAACCAAAAACAGAAAAAATGAACTTTTTTTCTTCACACCTTCATTATGAGAAATATTATTTCAATGTTTTCTGTAGCCATTTTGTTAGAGTATCTTTAACATCTTTGAAAGGAATTGTTTTCTTTGGTTGTGTAAGCTCAGAGAAAGAATCTGAAGTATATCAAAAATGCAAACAATGCACCAACTTAAAGATAAAGCCTTGTGAGAAGACATGAGGGAAAAATGCTTTAGTCTACAAGCTCAAATTGAAAACTTTGGTAAAAAGCTTGATAAAATTACCAAATTTTCAAATCAACTTAAAAAGGACATCCAGATGCAAACAACAGCAGCTAAGTTGTTGCTGGCAGATTTGAAGAAGTAATAGTTTGGCTGGAAAACTGAAGGCCTGTTGCAGAAGTCTGAAGGAGATCTGCATTTTACAGACTTATAATTGACAGATTGGATGAGTGATGAACTGGACTATCTTAAGAAGATTGATGGAGATGGGAGAATGGACTTACTATACCCAACTGGAAAATCATTTGGACTGGACTTTCCTGGGAAGATGGATCGATTTGGGAAAATGGATCTATTGTATCTAACCAGATAACAACTTACAAGAGATTTTGTATTTTGGTTTATAGAGAGACTGTCTTAACAATGGATGTGGTGGAGATATTTACAGCAGAGGTCTAGGATTTTGGAAGCAAGTTTTATTATTAACCAAAGAAGATTTTTGATCCTGGATAGATCAGAGATCATGGTCGTGGTGATTTGTGGCAGACAAGCTGTTGTAGACTTTCTATGAGTTAAATACAATAACACAGTGGTGGTGAACCTATGGCACGGGTGCCAGAGGCGGCACTCAGAGCCCTCTCTGTGGGCACGCAGGCCATTGCCCCAGTCCTAGGCCTTCCGCTGGGTTTTATAAAATCTTTTCACTTTAGGCCTCTGCCGCCGTGTGCAAAAAAAAAAAAGTCCAATCAATCAGTCAATTTCAACTTCTCGTGGGGAAAAAAAAAGATCTTGCAAAGTTGGAATTGATTGCTTGAACTTTTTAGTCCCACCCAGTCTGCCGTTATCACCGCAGCCACGCCCACCCAATGGGCCACACCCACCCAATGGGCCACGCCCACCCGGCACCCGACGATGCATAAGTGGGTTTTGGGTTGCAGTTTGGGCACTCGGTATCTAAAAGGTTCGTCATCACTGCAATAACAGATTGTTAACAGGGAGCTTTGAAGTTTAATTTTGCTGTTGACTTACCTGTTAACTACTTTGTTTTCCCATATAGTAGATAGAGGACAGGCCAAGTTGATTGTAAATAGATGTAGAAGTTTATAAATTGTTGGCCTTTGCAAGGGGGAGAAACCAATATTGTTGCAATATATTTATCAATAATCAACCGGGGCGATAATATATGTGTATGTGTTTCTGTCTTTTGTCCTTTCTAAGGCAAACTTTTAATGTTTTGTCTATAGTACTGTGCAAAAGTGTTAGGCAGTTGTGCAAAAATGCTGTAAATTAAGAATGCGTTCAGAAATAGAAGTGTTAATAGGTTATTTTTATCAATTAACAAAATGGAAAGTAAATGAACAGAAATCCAAATCAAATCAATATTTGGTGTCACCACTCTTTACCTTCAAAACAGCATAAATTCTTACACTTGCACAAAGTCAGGGATTTTTTAGAATTAGTGTCAGGTGTATGATTAACCAATTATACCAAGCAGCTGCTAATGATCATCAATTTCATATGTAGGTTGAAACAAACAGCTGTGTGGGAGGCTTAAACTAGGTGAGGAACAGCCAAACTGCTACTAAGGAGAGAATGGGGAAGACAGTTTTGTGTCAGAGTCATACACCATGGCAAAACAGCACAGGATTAAGACAAAAGGTAGTTCTACTGCATCAGCCAGATCTCTCCCAGGCAAAGATTTAAAAGCAGATGGGTTTCAAGCTCTTTTGAAGAAAGCACAAACAAACAGGACATGTTGAGCAATGTAGATGTAGTGGTCGGCCAAGGAAACATAATGCAGGAGATGAAACATCATGCTTATTTCCCTTTGACACTGGAAGATATCCAGCAGTGCCATTAGCACAAAACTAGCGGAAGTCAGTGGACCAGGTACACCCATCTACTGTCTGGAGAAGTCTGGCCAGAAATGGTCTTCATGGAAGAATTTCAGCCAAAAAGCCATACCTCCAAACATGGAAACAACTATGTACAAAAACATAGAAACTGGGATGCAGAAAGATGGCAGCAGGTGCTCTGGACTAATGAATCAAACTTTGAAATATTTGGCTGTAGCAAGAGGCAGTTTGTTCGCGGAAAGGCTGGAGAGCGGTACAATGATGAGAGTCTGCAGGCAGCAGTGAAGCACGCTGAAGGTTCCTTGCAAGTTTGGGGCTGCATTTCTGCAAACAGAATTGGAGATTTGGTCAGGATTAATGGTGTCCGCAATGCTGAGGAATGCAGGCAGATACTTATCCATCATGCCATACCATCAGGGAGGCGTATGTTTGGCTCCAAATTTATTCTGGAGCAGGACAACAGCCCCAAACATACAGTCAAAATCATTCAGAACTATCTTCTGTGTAAAGAAGAACAAGAAGTCCTGGAAGTGATGGTTTGGCTTTCCCCAGAGCCCTGATCTCAACATCATTGAGTTTGTTTGGGATTACATGAAAAGACAGAAGAATTTGAGGCAGCCTACATCCACAGACGATCTGTAGTTAGTTCTTCAAGAAGTTTGGAACAACCTTGAAGGAGCTTTGCCGAGTTCCTTCAAAAATTATGTACGTGTATTTAGAAGAATTTGATTTCCCTTCAGTTCATTTAATTTCCATTTTGTTATTAGGGAGGGGTCAAACGCATCATAAGTCAGAAGTCCCTATGTGCCCGCAAGAGATCTAAGTCCAGCGCACCTTGAATACCTCTTAATTCCTGCTCATTTCCCTTGACTATTAGTAGCTCAGATTTTGTAGAGGGCTTAAACCTGCAATAAATCTTTATACTCATTTGAACTGTCTAAAGCTCCTGTTGCAAGCAATGTATCAACATATGGTTGATCAGAAGAAAACGAACCCTACACTTGTGGGAAAACAGGAAGAGAAAAAAGTTCTACAAATGTCTATGTAAATTTTCTATTTGATGAGCCTCAAATATTGCTCACGTGAGTGTATTTCACTAATTTGTGTATAGTAGCATGGAGAAAAACAACGATCATAACGTGATAAAATTAAAAAAAAAAGTGTTGAGATTTTTGTATATGTACCATACAGTCCCATATTAGGCATGATACCTGGCCGGGTGACTGGACAGTTACTCTCCCAACTCAATTCATTTTACAGGTAGGCGGTTGTAGGGAAAAGAGGAGGAAGTGATATTATGTACATTCACCGTTTTGAGTTATTTATAAATAATAAAAGTGGGATAAAAATCAAGTAAATAAATACAAAATTCTGGCAAAGTGGGTTCTCATTGATTGATGTGATCCAAAAACAATCCTTTTTCAGGAAAATACTACTTTCAGCCCTTAAAGTAGATTGTTGTATCACAGCAGCAGATTGAGAAGAGAATCTGAAGCATAAAAAGCTGTGAAGAAAAAGAAGTTGGATATGGCGCCTAAAATAACTTCAGTAGGTAAGTGAATTAAGGAAAAATTGAAGGAAACACAAATTAGAAACAATGCTTAGGGAAATGGCATAAAGGAAATTATCTAGAAGAGACTTCTGTTGAAATTTTACTGACGAAGAAGAAATGGAAAGTTTGCCAAGAGAAAATGGTTCAAAGAAGTAGGACATAGTAACCAGGTTTGGGCACTGCATTAAATCATTTTAACCATGATTTGTAAATAAGCTCATAGTTTACAAGGTATGGTTGCAGATATGCTAATCCCAAATTACATTGTGAACAATACTATATGCAAACTTAGCTCTAATAATTTACGGTTTTGTGTTTAGTGTATGTACTAGGCCAATTTAACTTATTCTATAAATCAGTTTTAAAAGATTTAACACAGTGTAAGAACCAAATCACTAAGCAGGGATCTGAAATGCAGGAATCTGAAGAAATTGTAGAGATGACATGCAATGTAACTGGACTGGTGCTCGCCTAGAAAATGGAAAAGGGCTTGCACAGGAAAGCACAAGCTATGGAAACCATTGGCCAGCCAAAGACAAGCATGCGGAAGGTTTTCTGTCTTTTGAGATGTTACTTCTAAAAATAGCAAAGCATTTAGGGAGTTGTTAAGCTGTAGCTGTAGCTCTTGCTTTCATTCATCACTGACACAGCATTCCTAAAGAAGGACACTTGAAAATAAGAAATGTACATTTATTTAAACCAATTTCCTCTGCTTTTCATTCTTAAAAATAGTATCTTGCCCCCCCCATGAATGTTCTACCTTCATGCATTTAAGCAAAAATCCACCTTAAAGTTTTGATTTAGTTGTACAATGATACTTTCTTCTAAAACTTCATAAAATGGGACAAAAGTTACATTGTACTGAAATAAAAAAAACAAGCAGAATATTTAAAGTGTGCATACTTGATTCATTGTTCATCAATTCACTTCTTGGATGTCTCCAGCCAATTCTTTTTCACCATTGAGTTCTTTTACCAGGTCTTCTAGGTTCTGCATTTCTGTTTGCAAATTACTTTGAAGTTCGTGATTGCCCAGTAAGAAATCTCTTACTATCTGTACTCTATTTAAATCCTAAGAGGAAAAATAGTCATGAAATACATTTCAATTGGTATAAATGTCATTCATTTCTGTTCTTTTCTCAAAAGTCATAGAGAAGTCTTAGCACTTAATCAGTAGCCTCTGGAACAGATTGGAGTGGTAGCCTAAGCACATCCAGATAATTTCACAAAAGAACAAGGAACTGACCTCTCCAAACTCAACCCAGTAATCTTTATGTTCACTCTTTCCATTAGACCAAAACTTTATTTTTTTTTAATGTCCAATATTTCTTTAAGCTATATTGTCAAGTTCAGTGGATTTTTAGACAAGTGGAAAACTTTGCATTTTCTGGATTGTATTTATCTTCTATATATTTTTGGAGTCTCGCCTTTTAAAAAATTGTGGGAAGGAAATCAAACTCTGCCACCATTTTGTCTTCCTCTGCCCATACAGTTTTTTCCACTTGTTTATCAGGGCAACAGGTTAAAAATTACAATTGAGAATAAAAGGTGAAAAATTACAATGAACTCAGCACAAAGATTAAAATGTAGCAGGAGGCACCAACCATTCAGGTGAACATTTCCTTGAAGTCAGAGCTCTTCCTATGGTAATTAAATGACAAAAGGTTGTTTCCTCCATGGGAGTGCCCCCTCCACCTCCAATTAAATAAAGGGAAACCACTGACTCCAGGATGCCTTGATCACACAGTGCTCCCTTTTGGAAGCCCATCTAACTGCACTTTCTTAGAACTTTTTGTGCTCTTTGGAGGAAAAAAGACTAGGTTTTCCTAGAAAAGGGGATTGCAGGGGAGAGCTCAGGATGGCCACTTTCTGACCAGCTGATTGTGTCTTATGCTCTCAAAATAAATTTCACCTCTGATTCAAGCAACTGCCTGCATACTATCACCCATTAGCTTCTGATTTTATACTTTATATCCTTATTAGATTACAACTTACATCAACACTGTTGTCAAGGGGGAACTATGGGGAGGTGAAAGCAACAAAATATTCTTTAGCCAACCTAGTTTCACATTTTAAATACAAGTGATTTAAGCACATGAAGTTGTTTGATATTCTTTTTCAAGTTGCTTTGTTTGATCAAGTGCCTTGGTTATTTTGTTTTCCTTTACACTAAAGATAGTTCCTAAGCAGTAGTGGTATTGGTAGCTATTGAGGAAGTAAGAGAGTCAGTTTTATATCATAGCTATTCTTCGTAGCAGAATAGCAATTAAACAACTCTGTGGTAAACAATGTTTCCAATACTTAATTCTCTGTTTCCAAATGAAGATTCAGAGCTTATACTTGGAAACCTGAGTTAAAAGTGATAATTATAATTATCTCACCTAACTCTTACTCATGCAGGATTCATCATAAAAGATGCAGCTATACGTCTGTGACATAGGTCTGTCCAACTCTGCTTAAATGTGTTTAACAAAGGAAAATTTACTATCTCCCAAGGCTGTCTACTTTTCACACAAGTCCTTCGGTTTTCAGTGTGACCTCTGAAGCAACAGAGAACAAAGCTGCTGCATCCTCTGCACAAGAGCCCTTGAGATATTTAAAGATTGATATCATGTCTTCCCATAATTGTCCACCTACCTTTCAGCAATTTCACACAAAAAGATTTGGGTTACAAACCCTTTACCATCTTGAAGTTCTTTCAGTCTTTTCTATAAGCTAAAAGCAAAACCTTTCAGTCTTCCATTCTTGCACAGACTAGCAATATTTCTCTTTTCCCACTAAAATAAAGAGGTCTTTTTAAAAAATAGAAGTGAAATACTCCAGTACTGGGGATACAGCTGTACCAAGCTAATACATTATAAAATAGGAATTCCAGGTTTTTTGTCTATATAGCTCTAAACCTAGGTATTTAAATTATCTGTTTACCATAAAAACATGTTCCTGAAGAGGAGCTTCATAGAAAAGCCAGGGATAGGAAGCAGAACAATTTCTAAATGTCAACAATATTTAGATGCAAGTTAACTAATTAGGTGCTGTGTGTGCTCCAATAAGTAGCCCTGTTTTCTATAAAGAACTAAAGAACAATAAAATTCAGATTTATGGAATATGGTTTCTTAAAGTATGAATAGCAATCTGAAATGCCTTTTTCCAATATACTCCTATAGCAAATTAATGATCAACTTCAAAATCTAAGTATGATTAATACTATATTGTTTTTATGTTTTTAGCAATTAGGTCACCTCTTCTGATGTTATTCCATGTTCTTTTGCAAGAAAACAGATTTCCTCAAGTCTCTCTTTCATCAGTTCTAATTCTGTTTCTCTGATCAGGCTTGGGGTCATTTCACCTTCCAGTCCATCAAGCTGATCTCCTGCTATGTGAACATTCCAATCAGATTCCAAGAGCTATTGGGATAATTAAAAACAACACAATAAAAAACTAGTGAGAAAATAAAGGATAGAAGCAGACATTCACCATCTTAAGAAATCCAAATCTATTGGTTTGCAATTCTTATAATGCCAAGACAATGACTAATAACTGAATATTAATGATCACACAGACTGGGAAGAACTGTTCTAAGAAACCAAAAGAAAAAGACCAATCCCCCTGGTTGATGTTAGCACATTATTTAATAATATGCTGACCGTGCTGTTCTGATAGCTGCCTGAAAGCATGCTTATGCTTAAATAGTGTGCAAATCTATATAAATAAAAATGTAAATGTTCGTTTGTTCAAAATCTTAAATCTCTGAAATTTCTTCACCGATTGCTTTGAAATTTTGATACAACATTGCATTCGAATACACGCATGTTTTTATATACCTACTATTATATAGATGTCACACCTCTGACAGGTAAAAACATGCTTTTTTATACCCATAAGCATTGTGAAATTAAACATATTACAAACGTGCGCTTTCTCTTTTCTTTCTTTTCCATTTAACCAAACTGAGCCACAGCAACATGCGGCCGGGTACAGCTAGTATTAAATAAGTTCAGCATTGTTTGTCACTGGGCCACAAGTACTGAAGGAAATAAAAGTTCCTGACAATGAGAACAATTAACCAGTGGAACAACCTGCCTCCAGAAGCGGTGAATGCTCCAACACTGGAAGTTTTTAAGAAGAGACTGGACAGCCATTTGTCCGAAATGGTATAGGGTTTCCTGCCTGAGCAGGGGGTTGGACTAGATGACCTTCAAGGTCCCTTCCAACTTTACTACTACTACTACTACTACTACTANTATTATTATTATTATTATTATTATTATTATTATTATTATTATTATTATTTTATAAAATGTAACAATGTATGAGACTGTATGTTTACTGTAGTGTAAATGTAGCAATGCACTGCCAATCTGTTTACTGTTTCCTGTCTATGTAAAGTGATCACAAAAAGTAATCAGCAAAGACAATGAATTATGACCTACTTGAGTAGAGATTACAAATAAACAAAGATAAGATCACAAAATGGAAATTACAAATAAACAAAGATAAGATCACAAAGTGGAAATTACAAATAAACAAAGACCACAGCCGGATGGACAGAAATTGCTAGGATGACCTTTTTAAATGTAAAGCAATTTCAAAGAATACAGAGAAAGGGAATGGGAGGGTTTCTTAGGCATGACTGCATTGTAAAAGGTATAAATTATATAGCTTGGAAACTGCTCTTTGCGCTCTTGGAACCCAATCCATTTTGGGAAGGCTCCAGGAGGCCGCGTTTGCAAACGCCTTTCTTTTCTTTTCTTCTTCTTATTTTTATTTTTTTCTCCAATAAAACTTTGTTTTGTTAACCAGACTTGTCTTCGTATTGTATCAAAATTTGGGGTTTTTACATCTCACAGTACTCAGATTTCCTGCTATAATATAAGCTATTTTCTGAAATTCCGTTCAGCTTCCAAGAGTAGCCAGGGAACATTGTTATGTGAACAATATACTCCTGGCATCCTGGACAGTTGTTTGTGCAATGAGCCACATGTAGCATCATTTCTCCACACTGAAGTATATCACACAGTTTCTAAAATAGTCTGAGAAAAATTCTTTTGGTAGAATTTTTAAATGGCAACTGAAATTAATTGGATCTATATTAAAATCTATTTTTAAAAAATCTTACATATACACCCACTCTTTGCTTAGACTAGGGCTTTTCTAACTGTGCTCCACAGAATAGATTCCATGACCGACTATTTATTCATTAAGTTTATATGCCATTGATCGCACCATCAGACAACTCCAGGCAACTGAGAGTCAAACAAATCACTTGAATACAGCTAGGGCATCCAAAGCATTTGTTCTTAGAAACACTGGAAATAACAGTTGCTATTTTGAGGATCAGAGGTTGTAGGAATTTTTTATTTTTTTGGAGTTTCAAGTTTTTTATTGATTTTACAATATTACATTTACATATTTGAAAAGCAGCGTGGCGGCTGAGCACAGTAATTCCGTTACATTTGAATATCATCAGTACAAATCTCAAATTATTACAACAAACTAATTCCCTCTCTTTCCCCCATGATATCTACTGTCATGTTCAAACCAATACAGCTCTTATTCTATTAATCAAACAAAAATACTTTTCTAATATTCATCAATAATCTTCAGTCTATACATATCTTAATTAATTTGACATTCCACCTTTTAGACAATAACCTAGTAAGTTTTTCTTAACTTTAATTTCCCATTGATATTTAAGTTTAACGTTTAATCTTTATCATTTCCAGGTTTTAAATAATCCCAATTTCTAAGTCTCCTATCTCACATTTGGAGCTAATAATTTTTTTTCTCTTCTTCCTTTGTATAAGATTGAAAAAGATTGGGGTTCTGATCTATATATGAGATCTAAAATAGAATATATCTAAATAGGTAGAATATGTATTCTGACATTGTAACAATTTGAGATAAGGAAAATTTTGGTCATATAAAATCTAGAAATATGTTGAAATAAGAATATTATATTGTCATTAGATGGGTAAGATAGAGCGTAGAATTTATATATAAGATGTGTATTTTAAATATTAGAATGTATGAGCAATCGGGATAAAGGAATTGTGTTTAATTAAAAATTTGGAAAAATTAAATATTAAATGTTAAATTAAAATATTAAGGGAAAACTAACCATCAGGTTACTGATTGGCTAAAAATCTGAATTCTACAAATAATTAAGATTTGAATTTAAGATATTGTTTTGAGTTGAGACAAAGGCTAAGTAAAACTTAAAAGTATAAGTACTAATAATTAAATTTGTATATGGGTTTGTGGTATAAATGTTGGTGGTTTATTTTCAAATTTTTTTTCTCTTTCTGGAAAGGAAGAAAGGAAGTAGAAGGAAGGAATTTTTAACTAACGGATTTTATGGCCTGAAAAAAAATCCCGATTTAGACCACAAACTACACAGTGTCATTTTGTCCAATATTCATTAGAGTGCCAAACTAAGAAATATTAATAATTGCAGCCATGTAATATGTTAGAAAACTTGCAAGTATTACCTTTTGTATCCTATGACAAGCTGTCTGAGCCTCTGGAACCTGGTAGAATTCAGTCAGCAAATTTTGGACATGATTTCCAAATTGTTTCAACCAGGAAAAAGAGACTTTCATATCTGCAGAATGCATTAGCTCATTGCGGCACTTTATCACCTAAAGATATAAATGTATACCAAAAAGCATATTGTAAATCTGCTATGGGCAATGGTAGGGAGATCCAGTTCTCAAATTACAGCTCCGAGTTACACAAATTTTATGCCAGAACAACATAATGCTGTCAGTAGTACCAGCTCATAAACATTCCACATGGAAAATACATTTAAAAGTTATAGTCCATGAAGGAATATACAATTTTTAGTGACCCTTCTCACACAATAATCAACCTTATGTCTATTACACTGTGTGGTATTTGACATCTATAAGCATATACAAACTACTGAAAAGAAATCAGTTACATCTTTTCACAAAATATGAATAATTTAGAAAAAAGTTCAATTATGTATAACTGTAGAACAAGAAGAAGGAAAAATTTTCTAGATTGCATTTATAATCTTTGCCAAAGGAAATATGCATAGCACTCCACAGGAAACAATCCCTTACTTTTCATTCCATACTGTAGTATCACCAAAAGATGATTTTATTTCAAAAGGTTCAGTTCAAGATTTGATTATATTGTATTGTTTATTTTATTCATTTATACTAAAACATTAGGACTGGGCAGAAATACAGCTACTTAGTGGTTACCTCAGCAATTTTCTAATCAATGTGCACATTTAGGATCAAGTTTCCTGCCACTGACAATAAAAACCTTCAGTGTGAAACTAATTAAGATCTGGTCAGTTTCAGGCAACAGTGCCAGCAGGGGGGAGGGTTCTAATCAACTAAGGTCACAGAGCTGAGTTTTTAACTGTGGTTTAAAACTGTGTAGGTTCCCCTGAAAGACATCCTGAAATGTCCATGTGTAGGCAAAGCAGGGATAAGAAGTCACAACATTGATCCAATAACTAGGTCTTGACAACTTTCTGAAGCTGAAATAAGTCTGTGGGAAGGGGAAAAAAATCACCCAATCTCTGAGTTTTCTATGAATTGCAGAGACTTAGACAAAAGGGGAATAGTTACTTTTCTCCCTAAGTTTTGCCATCTCCACATAAATCCTCAATTCAAGTGCAGAGAAGTAAAACAGAAAAAAGTGATGTTGTCTTTTAGAGAGGGCGGCAGTCACCAGTTATGCCTCAGGGAATATATTTCTGATTGCCTGCTAAGAATTAATAAAAGAAACGTCATTCAAACACTCATTGTTGGATACCTCTCTGATTTTCTTTGGATCAATATTGTTGAAGTGATCACAGAAAATGAAAAGGTTTAAGAGTGCTGATGCATCACACTTGTCAGGACCATAAGTATCGGCTTTCCCACGAGGCATATAAGCCTGAACAATAAAGAAAAACATACATGGTCAGTGCTGTTTGTTCCTGTCTCAGAAACCAAGAAAACATCATTTCATAACTGAGCTTTATATCAGAGAATAAGATTAATCAAATGAATGCAGGTAGCAATAAGTGGTTGTAATCTTAGGTTTCTTGTGAACAAGAAAAGTGGCTTTGGCTCAATTTATTTTTGCAGATGTCATTTTCCTATTTACAGTTTTACTGACAGCCTTTGTGGGCCTGTCATATTGCTAGGAATTATGGGAGGTTGAAATCCAACATAATTGTATTCCAAAGGTCAGTAGGCAGAAGCAGGCAGGCATATTTGTGCTTTCTCTTTCTCTCTCTGCACTTAAACACACAGGGTATCAGTGTAGCAATATCCAGGAAGAAAGACTGAGGCCTTCCTGGTTTATCTATATTACTACCGTAAATTGTGCAACCCTCTGAATTCAGTTCAAAGAGATTTATTTATTTATTTATTTATTTATTTTCACTAACTTATATGCCGCCCTTCTCCCCACGGGACTCAGGGCGGCTCACAGCATGTTAAAACAACACAAAAACATTTCCCCTATAAAAGCCAATTAAAAACCAAATATTTATAGCTGTGTCATTATTAAAATCTTTAAAAATTTTCCCTATTTAAAATTCACCCTAGGTCANGGAAGGTTAGGAGATCCGGGATCGTCCGGATCTCGGGGGGTAGTTCGTTCCAGAGGGTGGGGGCACCCACAGAGAAGGCCCTCCCCCTGGGGGTCGCCAGCCGACACTGCCTGGCCGACGGCACCCTGAGGAGGCCCGCTCTGTGGGAGCGTACCGGTCTGTGGGAGGGAATCTGTGGCAGAAGGCGGTCTCGTAGATACTTCAGAACAAATGGGCTGCTCTAATGAAGGGTGTGTGTGTGTTACATTGCACTCCTGCACATTCTGAAACTCCTTCTGCACTAAATCTGCAGCACTGCATCACCCTATCTTTACTACAAATTGTACTATATGACACTCAGATGCTGTTAGCATCTTCTAATAGAATGAAGCTCCAAAGCACGAGGTGGCAATGCACATACTGTACTATCCACAGCAAGAATGCATTTGTACAATCTTACACCAATGCCCATGTGTTTTAATCTCTCCTTGGGAGTATCAGTATCAGAGCTCCCCCCCCCCCATTGCTCCATTTTTGAAATTTATTTTATGGTCTTGCATTACCTTTGCCAGTTCCCATGAATTAGAAGGCCAGAGCCATGGTCTGCAGTTCCCCCAATAAATATCCCCCATCTTGTGTGTATGATGGCTCAAAATCTCTTTTTTCCATTCTTTACATAAGGAGCAGCTAGGTTGAAACTGCAAAACAAAAGAAACACCAATATAAACAACTCTCCAACCCCACATGCTACAATTCTTTACCCAAGGGAATCACAAAGATTATTTTAGATTTTTTTTCAATTTGAAAGGCCAAAAAAATATTAGTTCCAAAAGAAAAAGAAAGGCATAGGTGCTGAAGCAACAAAAATCTGTAATTTTAATGGGTTACTCAGACGTGTTCCAGACTGGCATCCAATAGGATCCTCTATATAAATAGCAAAAAGGACTGGGACTATTTCTGTGAAAAATGTCATAGAGCTTTAGAAACCTAGAAATGGAGGTGGGGAGGAATTCTAGCTTATAATTACCTCTGCCAGTTGAAAATTGTTTTACTGTTTCACCAAAAATGAGTTGGATTAAAAAATTGTCATTGTCTGATTGACCTTTCAGCTTTAACTCAGTGTATCCATTCTTGTGAATGTCTTAAAATGTCCATTGATTCATCACATTGTGAAAAAAGTCTTCAGCAAATCTTATTTGATCTCTGCATACTTCAATGCACTTGCAAATTCACCTTTGAATACAAATCATAATCTGCATCTGGATGTGTAACAGAGCTTGTGTGGTTCTGCCTAATAAAGAAGAGTAGATGTGAAGACTTTCATGCTGATTATAGTTAAGAAAACTTTGAAATGGAATATAAATCGGCATGTAAGGACTTACAATCTTTTCAGGGGTCCTTAAAAAGGGCAACGGCTAAAAGAACAGTAAATATTCCTGTTGTGTTTCGTTGCGCCCATTCTGACTAAAAAAAATACAAATATATGACATAATTTGTTTTGATATTTTCAAATAAGAGATGTTCCTGCATTATATCTGATTTGTGAATTGCTGAAATACAATTTGCTAAGCTAGGTATTTATTCTGAGGGCTAGGAATTAAAACGAGGCTCAGCTTTGTAACATGCCCAAAAACTAGTTGCCAGTTAGACAACCTGCCCTCCATTCCAATTAATTACGGCGAATCTATCATACGCTATGTAAAAAGAAAGGGCAAATGCCGAGTGTTTGGCGGGAGCGAGCCTCTCTCTCCTTCCCCTCACAAGAGGAGGCGCTGCCTGGCGAGCCGGATTCTTTGTTCTACTCAAGATTTCCTCCGGCAAGCCCGCCCCTCTCCCAGATGTTTACGTGGACGGCGCCACGAGGGGGCGGTTAAGGAGAACGAAACAGACCGGAGGAGGGAGGCGCGAGTGGCTCAAAATCCCCCTCTCGTGGGGAGAAGAGTATATTCGTGCCGAAGAAAAAAGGACGAGGAGGAAAACAGCCGAACAGGAAAGAGGTGGAACTGGAAAATTGGAATTCAAATGTTTAGCTAAGGCAGTGTTTCTCAACCTTGACAATTGTAAGGCATGTGGACTTCAACTCCCAGAATTCCACAGCCAGCAATGCTGGCTGTGGAATTCTGGGAGTTGAAGTCCACATGCCTTACAATTGTCAAGGTTGAGAAACACTGAGCTAAGGCAACCTCCCTCGAGGCTCCTCAATCTGGAGATTGCTGGACAAGATATGTATCCTTTCCAGCACCAGGTACAGGAAAGATGCAAGTATTCTACGTGAAGGCATCGGAGAACGCGCGTCGATGGTTTCCCAGAAGGGAATCCAACCCGGGCAAGTTCCGCGCAAACTGGGAGGCGATCGATTCCGCAGAGGCCACGTAGCGCGACGTCACCGGCTCCTGCGACGATCAAAGCTCCGGATCCGGGGTGGGAAAGCCTCACCTGCTTGCCTCGAGGGACGCAGCGCCCGCCACACTGAAAGCCTGACGGGGTTAAGCGAGCGGAGTCGCCCGCGATCAGCCGGCGATGGAAGGCGTGAATTTGCTCGCCGGCGAAGCGCTGCAGGGCGGCTTTCAAGAGGAGGAGGCTGTGCCCGGCCTTCAGCCAGTTTTTATATTCGGCGCAGTTCAGCCGCGCAGCCAGTTCCGCCATCGCCAGCCCGTACCCGCGTCGCCTGGGAGGGGCCAGATTCGGCCGTGTGAAAAAGCGGGGCGGGTATCTGTCGTCATTTCTCGAGGAAGGGCTGAAGCCTTCGACGACCTTTAGCAACCCACACTCGGATTCCCCTTTCCCCCTCGAGTAGTTACTTCATAGTGTTCCTCAATAAAATATCCACTACTCCAGTGTTTCTCAACCTTGACAATTTTAAGGCATGTGGACTTCAACTCCCAGAATTCCACAGCTAGCATTGCTGGCTGTGGAATTCTGGGAGTTGAAGTCCACATGCCTTACAATTGTCAAGGTTGAGAAACACTGCACTACTCGATTCTCAAGATTTAGCAAAGTCATCCCACCGCGATCCAATCTTTCCTCCGCACAAGACCTAATAGGGAACTGCATTCTACCGTTACGTTTCGGGAGAAATTCCCCGTCCAAGTAATTTCCTGGAAAATAGCGCCCTACAGAGGAACAGAACAGCAAAGTTCCTGAAAGCACAGCCTTCCCTAATTCGATGCCCTCCTTAGATGTTGGATTTTCCTAACTCTCCAAGCACGTTTCTAAACTCAAACGCTTAGCAGCCTTTCACCATTCTGAATATGGCTTTTGTAATCTATGTAAAAACTGGCTTTTCTTTTTTGCATTCTGCACCAGCACTAACCCAGGCCGACAGTTAAGAGACCTTGTCCACCTCCATGTTTTAAGAAGTTACAATACTGTTTTAATTTAGTTTTTGAGTTCAACTAGTTACCTGACATCTAGCAACAGGAGGAGATATCCTCGTTTTAGTCCTTAGTTCCTACATTAAAATCAAATATTGTTCAGCTTGTTGAATATCTTAACACGTTTATCTTTTTGTGAGCAGCTTTTCTTGGTGAGGCAAGCTTCCTTAGTAAACACAAACTGAAAGTTAACGAACTCAGCTCTCTGACTTTTATTGGTTACTTGTTGCCAGCTTAATCAGTTACCCACTGAAGGCTTTTGCCTCCAACTGGCTCTTGCACATCCCTGCAATTCAAAAACCAGTCTTTCTGATGCTGGAAAAAAGTCATATATGTGTAGACATAAATACATTTTGTTTTTGCAGTTTTTCATCATAATTTTTGTAACAGATGCCAAGAATGTGCCCTCCTCCCATTTGTCCATCTTTCCAATTGTCCCCATCTTCCTTTGCCTATGTAGATATCTGGTAATCCTAAATTTAACACACAGCATCTTCATGCCATTAAGATGTTCCACAGTTGGACACAATAAATTAACTGACAAAATACAGCTGCAACATGAAATGGTCACCTTATGTTGCTATTTCCAGCAGGTTGCTTGCTATTCCCCTTGGATGAAGAATTACCAATACAGAACATATTTTTAGTTCTGGCTTAGCTATACTGAATACGATTTTTACCTTTTCCCCTTATAGCCCATCAAAATAAATCCTTCTATTTAAAAAGGACCTGTTTCAAATTCATCTGACATTTAGCACATAAATTTAAGAAGCTGGACAGAAGGTACTAGAGTATTAGAACTCAAGGCAGCTGACAGCAAGGTACTGTCTGAGAACCAATAAAGTTGAGGAAAAGAACAGTCATCCTCATAGCTGCTCCGGGCATTTCTGGAAATCATTAGCTTTACTAAAAGCATCTGGCAACATCCTACTATTTGATTTGATACAGAGATGATTGCCAACAATGATGATCTAATGAAAAGCACAAAATACAATGCTGAGTGAACCTTACAGGTTTTTTTCCTATATAAATACACATTTTAAAAGTAACCCTTTATTTAAAAAATCTGGTTTATTAAATATTGTGTTTGGGGACATGTTTATAACAAGTCCATTTTTAACATTTTAAAGCAGTAATATTAAAATACAGTTTCAATATAAAGTTTGTCACAGTTTTACAGTATTCAAAAGATGACAGCTCTGCTTTAAAAAAAGACTATTACACCAAGACATCAGAAAAAACATTTAAATAAACAAATTTGGCATTTTCATAATCTTTGAAGTATAAAACAGAATATTAACTCTTATTTACTGCCAAGCGGATACATAAATTTATTATGAGTCTGAAATGTCTTCTTAAAACATTTTAAGAGTGCTGTACCAAGAAAAAAAAAACTGATGAAAGTGCATCCCTGAAAGTAGGCCAATCCATTGTATCAGCTCTTTTAAAATTGTGACACGTGAAAATGTCTCTTCCATTCATTCTAAGTAACCAAAGGCTTTATTTCAGAGAGTTTTTCCATTTCATCTCATTTTTACCCTTTGTATAAAAGCCTATGGGCGCCCAGGGGGCAATGTAAGGTTAGCCATTAAATCACGAACAGCTGCAAAGATTGTACACTCACCTAGAACAAGGGAAAGAAAAACAAATTAGAGAAGTGGGATTACGTTATGGCAGTGATAAATATCAAAATGTAAACAACTGTAACAGTAACAAATACACAATTTATGCACCATAAACCAATTCCAATGGTCTATATAACTGCTTGGTTCTAACCTACCAGAAAGTGCATAGTTGGTACAGAAAATAAAAGGTATGTCTTTTAAATACCAATTACTACATAATATGTGCACATATTATTCTAGCCAAGCTAATAAGATTTTCCATATGCAGGAAAAATCATGCATTTAAAAAAGCCAAAATATTGATTGTGGATTAGCAATCAAATTCTATTTGGCTGTAAATATTTTTCTCAGTGTCTCATGTCCTGTGCTCCCGTAAAGGAAATGTGAATGCTAAACTATATTGCCAAAGAGTGACCAATTCATGCTAATAGTACTGAAGAACACTTTTGATGATTATTGGAAAATGCAAAATAATTGGACAGCTATTGCCAGCATTGCTGTTAACAGTTACATTAACTATTAAACTCTGGAATATTTTTCAATCTTCAAATGAAAAAGTTACTAAATCAGAATAAGAAGTCAATAGTATTAGAAATTAATTATATCAACACTATACAAACCATAAAACAACTCTAGGAGAATCCCAGCACTTTTCTTGACAAGAGACTCAAAGACAAAAGAAAAGCCACAATTTCAAAAGTAATAGCTGAAGCAGAATGTTTTTTATTTTTAACTTGGCAAAAACTCCACAAACCATGCCTACAGCTTCTGAAAGTGCTGCTGTATTTACCCTTTAAGGAATACAATCCATGAAGCCCCTATAAGACAGGAAGATTTCTAGCAGAGAGTATATATGTTACGTACATGTACACTAGGCTTCAATTTACTATTTCAAAATGATAAAAGTAGTGAAAAGTAGCCATGGGGTTGTCTCAAAACTTCTATTTAGAAGGCATGCATTAATTATTTTGATGCCATTATGTTTCATAGTGATGTGAGAAAAGATGTTGCAAGTTTAAAACCATAAATGCTATTTTTTTCTCCAGTTTTTGGTTAAGCCCCAAGTGTAGAGTCAGGTGACCAATGCCCCACTAATTGTTCAATTACAATCTATAACTGCATTTCCCCTCCCACAAGCAACACTGCATAAGTAACTCACAGTTAAGCTGCTCTCTGAAGCATGCATGAATTACAGGTAGCCCATGTAATATTCCAAATGCTAGTGACCATTACATGAACATTGGATAATTCACCTTGAACCATACACCTTCGTAGAAATATATGGCTAACCTTCCCAAAATCAGTTACCTCCATGACGATTCAGAGGTTCAGATGGAGTATTACCAAAAGTAAAGGCAAGCATTTGAAGAGGCACCATCCATACCACCTCAATCCTATAAACTGCTTGCATATAGTCGTGGTGTATACAGTGCAACTTTAGAATCAGTGCTCATCAGTATGATCATACTACCCTATAAAGCCAATATAATTATTTGTAATTTCAAACCAAGCCAAAAAGCAGTTAACAAGAAAAAGAAGAAATCTTCTGAGAGGTTAGTGTCTTGGGCAGAAATTGCAAACCCAAGAATAAAACTGTTGGAAAAAAAAGTGCATTTCAAAAGTTTCTAACACTTTTATTAAGGGAAAAAGAGAAACTGAATACAAAAGCATCTCACAGAAACAAAGAAGGCAGCACAGAAGAGAAGATACAGTCAGGGCAAGAGCTAGTTATGAAATACAGAAAATAAAGCTAGTACTGTAATACGTTACTTTATAAATAATTTATAAATCGGTCCATTTTGCTGGCTCCCCAACTTTCCTCGAAAGAGTACAAATGAGAACAAGATAGGCAACCAGCCTCATAACAGTTAAATTACAATAAATGGGAAGATATATTTTTTACACAAGTATATACAGCAAGACACATGGTAATGCTTAAAATAAGGTAACTATGACCACAGTAGTATAAGCAACTCATCAAGTGCATTACGCTTCCTTGGTCAATGATATAAAGTCCATGTCATGTTGATAATACAACCCTTCTGACACCACAAAGGTATATTCAGACAGTTTATCACGTACATGCATTAACTGAAACCAGGTTTTCATAAAACCAATGAAGGCAAAGCAAGATTCATGATAAAGTGCAATATTTAAACTTTTAATTGTTGAGACTCTGGCAACTCAAGCATGCACATGATTTGCCCTACTGCACATGTACAGTACCTTGCCGTGGTGAATTCAGTTCTGCAAACCTCTTTAGAATATTGCTAACCATCATGGGAGCAGCACCGGAAGAGTTCTGCTGCCGGGGAATGTCTGCCTGCTGTGTGGTACCTGAAGCCATGTCATAAATGATTGGAACGATTATGCTCATGGCTTCCTGTGGAACTGCAGATTTTTGTGTTAGCTGAAGCTGCCAAACAGAACAATATGTACAATGATTACCACAGTAATTCTGCATCTATACAGTATTTCAATATCACAAATTTAATTTGTAATATTTAATTGCTTAATAATTCTAGTAGAGCATTACTAGAGGTGTTCATGGAAAAAAGCAAGATGAGCAAATAATGCTACATGCACCATAATCTCATACAAATGACGCAACTTACCGTATGTATGTAATTGTATCATTTGTACTTGTATCAATTATATCATGACGCGTGTGCCATTTTACTATTGTTAGGGCTTGTTATGATTGCTGATAATAGCTATACCTACATATATGAGTTTAAAAGGCTCTATTTCCGAAGAAAGTACGTGTCTTTTAATTGATTTTTTCCCCCTGTTGCTTGGAATTCTGAAAGTTGCTGTTCAAAAACGTATTAGTTTAGGAAGGCTGAGCTATCATAACAAATAGGAACTATTTTTTTAATCTAAGTAACTCGACTAGTTCCGAAAAGTTTGTTTTTTTTAAAAGATGCTAATATAGGTTATACTAGTCATACTTAAGCTCAGTAAAAGCAGTGAATTAACTTTATTACATGTGTTCTTAAAGCATTCAGCACCCACTATTTTACTTACAAAGAACAACATTTTCGATTTCAGCACAACCGCAGGTGTTCCTGGAGGTGCAATTGGTGGAGCGCTTGGAGGAATTGTCAAACAAAACTGCACATTCCATTTCAGCTGGCTTGCCTGATCAGGAAACTATTGAATAAAACATGCCATTGAAATAGATAAATAATCCACTTTCAGTTTAAGCAGAGAAAATATTTGCAATAATGATGAGAACAAAATGGACTTACCAGCTCCAGTTTCATGATGTGTACGCAATCCCGAAGAATATGTGTAGGGGCTCCTAACAGCTTGGTGAAGGCTATTAAAGTATTGGCTTTGAATGGTGGCCCTGCAACCTGCAATAAATGCAGTATTTTTATAACTTTTACTTAGGTTAAGTTTTACCTGGCTCCAGAATAAATTGTAATTTCTCTAATTGGCAATATTGCAAAAGTTTTAGTTTAGTTCAAAGGACTATCACGAAACTGGGAAAAGCTGGGTCAGAAGCCCATGGTTGGATACTGCTTTTAAAATATTTTTTCAATGTTTCCCTGCTCCTGATCGTGGAACAGTGGCTTCTGCTCTTTCTATGAAAATCAGTTCAAAGACCTTTTATCTCTTACTGACTGCCCATGAAAAATCACAGCAACCTAACTATTCATTAAGCCCTCAGTTACATTACAATAGCATGGAAAATATACATACCCTGGTTTCAAAAAATTTCTCCAAAACTTGCAATTCTTCTTGCTTCCACTGGCCTGCAGTTTCAGGTGCTACTTTTAGTTGCAAGGTCTGGTTAGTTTTGGGATTAAGGGCAACTCTGCACTTCAGAACATCTGTTTTGAACGTGATCACTCCAGGTTCATTGGAGTTGAGTAGCTGCAGCTGTTTTAAAAGAAAGGCCAAGAGATCTGATTGAAATGAAAGTTCTCACCCATGCTTTCTTGTAATCTGAACTGGAACAGGAAGTTTTATTTAAATGTAAATGAAAGGCATCATTGCTACTGGCTGATGAAATTTAACAGGTTCCTCTCTACTGTCAATAATTAATAGCAAGTTGCTTAATGATTAGTACAGTAGCTTTACAAAAATAATTTATTTGAACATTTAAATTGTGAAGAACTGCATATTGCTTTATACTCCTACCACAAAAAAGTACTTTATATCAACTCAGCAGTGAGCATTGTCTATTTGATATCTTAACAATTCAACGCATATTTTTTGTTGAACTCCCCAGATATGAAATATATCTTCCATAAGATTCTTATTTTGCTACTAATTGTAACAGATTTCTGATGACTTGAACAACAAGTTCATGGATGAGTCAGAATTTGGACCGAATGTTTCCAAATACAGGTAGTTCTCAACATATGACCACAATTGAGCCCAACATTTATGTCGCTAAGTGAGGAATTTGTTAAGTGAGTTTTGCCCCATTTTATGACTTTTTTTACCACATGTGTTAAGTAAATCACTGCAGTTATTAAATTAGTAACATGGTTAAGTGAATCTGGTTTTCCCATTGACTTTGCTTGTCCAAATGTCACCAAAGGGGATCAACATGAACCCAGGATACCGTAACTGTCAGAAATGTGAGTCAATTGTCAAGTGTCTGAATGTAAATCATGTGACCATGGGAACGCTGCAACAGTCATAAGTGTGAAAAGTGGTCATAAGTCACTTTTTTCAATGCCGTTGTAACTTCGAACGGTCACTAAGCGAACTGTTGTAAGTCAAGGAATACCTATATAAACACTAAAGATGCTTTCCAACTTGTTTTCCTAAGAACTTAGGAATCTTTCAATAAAAGGACTGGTAATATAGTAGTGGATGAGCCATATTTCGGCTAAACATATATCGTTTCACATGCTTACAAACAATTAAAAACATGGTTTGCAAAAAGTAGAATTTCTACTTCCACGCATTCTGAAGCTAGGAGAAAAATGAAGTTTTGCCTTTCAGCAACCGCTTATAGAATTAAACATTTTAATCCTATTAGTACCGTCTCCTGCTGAATAATCCTTTGGAGATGCCTCCTCATAATAACCGATCCAAGAAAACGTTCAAGTGGTGAACAAAGATAACTTCCCGCAAGTCCTGGCATGAGTCCAGGGGTTGGTGAGGGCAGCAATAAAACATTCAAGGCACTGTGAGTGAGAATTGTTGGTATGGATGCAGCCCAGGAACGGTGAGGTAGTTTACGCGGTGGAGGCATATTGGTTGGCACTGCTTGAGAACCTAGTAAAAAATAAAGAAGATCTTACTCCTCCTGCCCTTAGATAGAGGAATTGCAGACTCACAGTGCTTGGTGAATTTCAACAAGATTTTGCCTAGGGTCCTATACCACGAACAATAATTCTTCAGTTTGATCCCAGTCTTGCCCAGAAATATTAAAAATCTGGATGTCCTTGTAATTATTATTACAATAACACTAACAAGATTTCATACTTATAGCAGCCTATTATTTTGTATATAAACTGAAATTATGAAAACCTTATCAACCAATTTTAAACTTTGGAGGCTGAACAAACTGTAAATGTACAATGAAATGCTATTTCTGTATGAGCATTTTCTTGATTTTTTTTTTAAATCACACCATTTATTATATTAATTGCTTTACTTATTGTTGCCATTTATGTTATTTTAAATTGATGTTTTGATTGTCACTGTTGTATTCCTTGTAAGCCACTGAGAGCTTGTTGACGATGGAAGATAAATCCAGGAACTAAGTAAGTAAGTGAGTAGAGACAGTTTGGTGTAGTGGCTAGAAACTGGGAAACTGTTAAGTTCTAGTATCACCTTAGACACAAAGCCAGTTGGATGATCTTGGGCCAGTGATTCCCTCTTAGCCGAATTGGGCAATGTCAAACCAATTCTGAAATCTTGCCAAGAAAGCTGTAGGGACTTAGTTAGCCAAATCACCAGGAGCAATACTAACTTGAAGGCACACACACAATAAGTCTTTCTGAAATTCTAAACTGCTTAGCCATTTTCTAGCTTCCAAAAGTATAAACATGAACATACAAATTCTGCACATTTGTGTACATTATTTGTTTCTAGGTGTCTGGAAATTGCATACTTGTTGCTGTCACTAGTCCCATTGTGGCTTCTAAGTTCATTCTGAACTCAGTTGCAAACTCTCAGCCTATTATCCCATCAGAAAAACCAAACTGATTGCTTTGTTAAGTTTGAGAAAACTCCAAATGCAGAGCATGCATTCATTCATTCGTTCATTTATCAATCATCATAAACACAATCATCATCATCATTTGCCACCTATCTCACCATGGAGCTACTTTAGGTAGCTTACAATCATAAAAAACAAAGAAATGAAAGAAGTTTAAACAAAGCGAATGTAAAATAATAGAATAATAAAATAAACAAGGAAAAATAAAACAAAGAATTACCACCAGAGATTTGGTATTGTTGCTCTTATCATAAAGTGACACAATCCAACTAAATAATTATTGCTTGGAGTTTATTTAGTGTCAGTAACAAACTTTATGTAAGTTATCTGTACTGAAAACTGACTGATTGAATTGAAAACAAATTAGCAGGAAAATAGCACAGTGCAAGCCAATCAGCTAGTTACCAATGTTTGCTTTTCTTAGGCTTCCAATGAATGGGGCCACAAGGGAAGCTCTAGTGCTTTTCTCCTCTCCTGTCTTTGCCAGTACTGCGAAGGCACTCTCCACTTTCCTAGGCCCTTTGGTTCTTTAATAGCCTCATCTCAGCCACTGCCACTATTCTGAGGCTTGAATGGTGGAATAACTAGCAGCCTACCACTCTTCCAATTTCCCGGTTCCTTCCCTTCCCTTAGCCCAGTGGTGGCGAACCTATAGCATGGGTGCCAGAGGCAGCACTCGGAGTCCTCTCTGTGGGCACACGTGCCATTGCCCCAGCCTTGCCTCCCCCCGTGATACCCTCACCAACAGCCCTCCTGGAGAAGGGTTGCCCCCGAGAGTGGCCCACGCAGAGCAGTGCAGTCAAGGACATGGCAGCCAGGCAGCGTAGACAAGACTCTGCCCTCACGCCCCATCACGCAGTTGATGCTGTGGGGCGTGGGCAGAGGGTGTGGCTGCCATGGCGCTGCTGGGCGATCAGCGGCGGGCCCTGGAGGTGGTGAGTGGCCCTGCGGGCAGGCGGGGTGGGGGCGGAGCAGGGGGTGGAGCGGGGGCGGGGCCAATTTTTGGGCACTTGGTCTCTAAAAGGTTCGTCATCACTGCCTTAGCCCGTTAGCTTGGGATTTTCCCTGCTCCCTGCCCTTCAAAACCTAGAGGAAAACTGTTCTGTTCCAGGCATGGACCGAAACATTCAAAATGTTTTAAATCAAGTATATAGTCCCCCCCAACAGCTGTTCCATGCACAGAACTATTTGTGCGTAAAATATTTTGGCTTCTTAACCCACAATGGCCCTCCCCATTTGACTGAGCTATTACACAAGTTGATCAAGCACCCTGCCACCTTCAGTGATCTCACCGGCCACTGTGTTCCCAATTACCGCATAATAAAAGCTCTGGCTTTTATGAGGTGATCTAAATTATTTAGCTGAAAAACATGGAAACTTGTAACAAAACAAACTTCTTAAATATTTGAGGAGTGTTTTCCAGACATTTCAAATGATGCAGTTTAGGATTTCAGCATTCCTTCACTTCATTTTATAGTGATTTATAATGCTATGTTGAAAGAAAAAATAATAATGCTATAAAAGGGCCTAAGAAAAACCTGATGAAAAGAAAGCCACAAATGCTATTTATAGAATATATTGAAAAATGATAGGCTGAAAGAAAACAGAGAAGTAAACCAGGTGTGGTTTAACCAATGGAGTAGCTATGTAGTTGTAGGCATACCTTGCTATGTCCACATGAACCCTCTATTTCACAAGTTGCACTGGTTGTCAGTGTGTTTCCAGTTTCAAATCGAAGATGACTATATAGTTATCATCTATAATTGATGTGGCCTGAGGCCAGGTTATTTGAAAATCTCGTGGTTTCTGTGTATCTGGTGTTGATGCACACCAGTTTCCTTTAATTAAACGGTGCCATCTCTCTAGACCAGTGATGGCGAACCTTTTAGAGACTGAGCGCCCAAAAACTGGCCCCACCCCCACTCCACCTCCTGCCCCGCCCCCACTCCGCCCCCCATCCCCTGCCCCACCTGCCCGCAGGGCCACTCACCGCCTCCAGGGCCGCCGATCGCCCAGACAGCCCAGCAGCGCTATGTCAGTGACGCCCTCTGCCCGCACCTTGCAGCATCAACTGTGCACGATGGGGTGTGAGGGCAGAGTCTTGTCTACGCTGCCTGGCTGCCATGTCCTTGGCTGCGCTGCTCCACGTGGGCCATGCTCAGGGGCAACTCTCCTTCAGGGGGGCTGTTGGAGAGGAGGGGGTTGCGGAGGGAGGCGAGGCTGGGGCAACAGCACGTGTGCCCACGTGCTCCGAGTGCTGCCTCTGGCACCCGTGCCATAGGTTCGCCACCACTGCTCTAGACCTAATTAAGTGTGCTTTTGCTGTTGCGGCACCTGCCCTCTTGAGATCCCCTCTGAAATTCATGTAGCTTCCACTCTGTTGGCATTTCATAAAGCCCTAAAGTTCTGACTTTTCTCCCAGGCTGTGCGCTAGAATGGATGAAGCCTTTTGTTGAATGTGTTTTTGCACATGTATTTATACTAAGTGAGCAGTTCCCTTGTTTTTTTTCCGTATTGTTTTAATTGCTTAATATATTGTAAGCTAGCCAGCGTCAGTTTAGAATTGGACAATTTCTAAATTGAAGTAAATAAGTGCAAAATTTTAATACAGTTGCAAGAAAAAGTATGTGAACCCCTTGGGATAACGCGGAGTTTTGCATGAATTGGTCATAAAATGTGCTCTGAACGTCACAACAATAGAAAAACACAGTCTGCTGAAAATAATAATACACAAACATTACATGTTGCCATGGTTTAATTGAACATAACATGTAAACATTCACAGAGCAGGGAGGAAAAAGTATGTGAGCCCCTAGCCTAATGACGTCTCCAAGAGCTAATTGGAGCCAGGAGGGAGCCAACCTTGACTCCAATCAGTGTGATGAT
>NW_015386638.1:653569-732241 GCF_001527695.2 Protobothrops mucrosquamatus | reverse complement strand
CCTGCACTGTGAATGTTTACATGTTATGTTCAATTAAACCATGGCAACATGTAATGTTTGTGTATTATTATTTTCAGCAGACTGTGTTTTTCTATTGTTGTGACTTAGATGACGTTCAGAGCACATTTTATGACCAATTCATGCAAAACTCCACGTTATCCCAAGGGGTTCACATACTTTTTCTTGCAACTGTATATATTCAAAGACTGCATCTACATCTAACAACTGGAAGGATGTTACTATTTTCTAATATAATGGGAAAGGTAGGAAGAGTGAATGCAAAAACTAAAAAAAAGAAATTAATTTATTAACAATGCCTGGGAATGTATTTGGAAGAATTTTAATTCAAAAGACAAGAGGTGATAATAAACAAAATTTGGGAAAAGGAGTAAGGCTTTATATAAAGCAGGGAGTGTACATATCAAATTTATGCTCTTCAGCAAGTTACTGAAAAATATACAAATGTGAAAATGGAAGTTCATTGTGTATTTTTTGACTTGCAGAAAATGTATGATAATGTGAGTGAGTGTGGATTATTAAATGTTTTGCATTAATATGTAATTCAAGATTGGCTGCTGAATGTGCTAATATAATAATTATGTTTAGCAAATGATTCCACACTAAGCAAAAATAAGCTTGTGTGATGTTCCCTTAATATGCCTAATATATTTATAGGAAATTGGTGATGATAGAAGTTAGTTGGGGATATAATGGTATATGTATTCTGTAT
The DNA here is from genome assembly GCF_001527695.2 of Protobothrops mucrosquamatus. Lineage (NCBI taxonomy): Eukaryota > Metazoa > Chordata > Lepidosauria > Squamata > Viperidae > Protobothrops > Protobothrops mucrosquamatus. The sequence goes on along the minus strand of NW_015386638.1, from coordinate 731,511 downwards.
GCAGATAACATCACTGGCTGAATCATTTCCAGCAAATGTTAGGGCTGTACAATGCAACAACAAAAATATGTCTCAAACATAGATCTGAAATTTACTGTATAAAAAGTCAAAGGAAATTGTATTGTAGGAAAAAATTGAATAACAAAGTACAGGCTACATATAAACGGCAAAAATAGATGGTGTAACTTGATAGAATATTTACTCAAGATGGGAAAATGGACAGAGAAATTTCAGGGGAAATGATATAGAAAAGTTTTGGGAATTATATGATCTACTGCAATGAATCAATGTTTGTCAAAGGAAGTGAAAATGATTCTAAGAGCATGCTTCTGCCAATCGGAAGTGAGAGATGGGTACATCATGAGAGACACATACTTTGGAACTTACTTATATTTCAGTAGGAAGACTGATGACTGTACTAAGCTAAGTTATTTGGAATTGGCTAACAAATCAATAAATAAAGTTCCACCAGCCTTTTATTAATTATATTGCTATGGCACATCAGTAAGGGAGTTGATGTGGGTTGTAAAGAAATACTGAGTACAGCTGAATGGTTACCTCTGTTAACACAACAGATAGCTATTTATGCAACCAGCTATTGCTCATACTTACTTGTTCCTGCTCGTGGTGAATGAGAAGCATCTGGTATTGGAGAATGTAAGGAAGGATTGGCTGGTGACATCCCAGGCATACGTGCTGCTGGAGAGGGACCAGAGACCTGAGGTGAACCTGGCCAATTTCCGGCACGCTGACTAGGTGACATCATTGTGTATGGTGAGCTAGGGTCTATTGTGCCTGTGGAAATTCCAACATCTTGAAAACAGTTTTCTGAGTAATATGGTAAAAGTATTAAGAAACTACAAGAATATCAGAATGCTGCAGCCATAGTCTATCTAAACCTGGATATTTAAATACAATAAAACCTCTACCTTGCCTGCTTTCACTCTATCATAATCAAGAGGAAAAAATCGAAAGTACCCACTTAGTTCAATTCACTGCAATTTGTCACTCATTACATATGTATTAGGAATTGAGATTTACACTATGGTTTACTGAAACAAGCTAGGAGAAAAATAAGCTGCAAGTTACACTGGACAAAAAAGATATTGCTTCCTGAACACTTTTGGGTGTATCTTATAGATTTTTGGCTATTAATCACAAAAATATACTGTAATGTAACTTATCATTTTGTAGAAATTTTCTGCTTTTATACAATGGCAATGTGCACCCTTAGGGTTGACAATCTGCAAGCCCATATTCGAGACCTGAATGCTGCTGTGTGACAGAGTAAGTTCTTACCATTTGCTCTAGCTCAGGGGTGTCAAACTGCCGGCCCCGCGTCACGTGGAAGCCGCGCCCACCCCATTGCCGGCAATGGCAAAACCGGCCCAATTCATTGAGCGACATCACGTGATGTCGTGAGTTTGACATGCCTGCTCTAGCTCCTGCTGACCTAGCAGTTTGAAAGCGTACAAATACGAGTAGATAAATAGGTACTAGTTTGGTAAGCTCATGAATGGGGATATAAAAAGAGCCCCCAACTGGGTGTCCCCTGGGTAATGGCAATGTCACCAGCTAATCCTTTCACCCAGGAAGCTCCTGGGTGCTTTCAACACAATAACAACAGAGGCGACAAGGGGAAAGTTTTGAAAAGGCCTATTCCCATAAGGGGCAGGGGGCATGATAGCTCAGCGGTTAGACGCTGAGCTTGTCAGCTGGAAAGCTGCCAGCCTGGGTTCAAGACCTGATCTCTCATTACTTGCCCCAGTTTCTGCCCGCCTAGACGTTCAAAAGCATGTAAATGTGAGTAGATAAATAGGTACCACTTCAGTGGGAAGGTAACAGCATTCCGTGTGCCTCAGCATATAGACATGCTGGTCACATGACCATGGAAGTGTCTTCAGACAACACTGGTTGCCTTGGCTAAAAACGTAGATGTACCGCCCCCTAGAATAGGACATGACTGGACAGGAGAAACCTTTACCTTTACCTTTATTCCTGTAAGAACCATAGGTGTTCTTTCATTACTGGCACAGCCTGTCCACTCCAGCAAATTGCTGTTGTATTCTGAGTAAGGGACAGTTCTCCTTTCAAAAGTATTCACGTGCAACGCGTTCCAAGCAATATAATTTTGAGTAATGCAAGTAGTTAAGTAAGTGTCCTATAGTTTGATAGAACACATATTGAATCAAGAGATTTGGAAACTAACTCCTTGAAAAGTCTACTTCTTGAATTTCTAGTTGGCTTATATTTACAGCTGGGTAAACCTTTTTCTACTCAGGACAACCTGGGCAAGTGTGATGGAGAATGCATTGGTATATTTTTAAGACCTGAATTCCAGCCAACACAGAATAATGTAGTTCATTTGGTGACACCTGAACTATCAACTTTTTATCAATATCTATCCGAAGAGATAATGTGTTTACCATGGGGGCTGGCAAAGTTTGCATTTTGTCCCATTGTGATTCCAAGAGACGAAGGAGAAGGAGTTGGGCCAAATGATGCTGGTGATGGTGCTCTTAATGCTCCACTTGGAGAATTTGCAGCATGTAAAGTCCCTAAATATAACATACAAATAACAAGCAATTATGTTTTATAAATACTCCTTTTAAACTTTGAGGATACATATATGTGAAGGAATAATAATTTATATAAGGCAGACATGTCAAACACAAGGCCCGGGGCCCGGATGCAGCCCTCGAAGTGGTTTCATGTGGCCCGTGAAGCCATCCTAGAAACAGTGAGGGAATGGCCCCCTCTGCCTTGGCCCTGGCCCAGGACAGCTGGGAGCCAATGTACGATTTTGTGGTGGCCATCTATGCTGAAACGCATTCATTTCTAGCTCCATAACCCCCCCCTGCATGGCCTGAGAGGAATGGTGAGGCTCCTCCAGTGGACCATGCCTCGGCACTTGCCCTGGTCCCACCCCCTTCTGCCAGAGACCCTCAGATCTATCCCAGTCCTGCCCAGGCCCTCACAGGCACCCTTGACGTGAACGATGTAGAGCTGGCCACACCCACCCAGTAGGCCATACCCACTCAATACACGCCCACCCAGTAGGCTGCACCCACCCTGGCCACACCCACCCGGCCCCCTGAGGGCAACCGCAATGCTGATGCGGCCCTCAATGAAATTGAGTTTGACACCCCTGATATAAGGACAGAATATGGCATTTTTCATTAACTAAGCCTGAAAGAAGGGGAAAAGCCATTCAATACTATTGCCAAATGCTGGGATAGGATGATCATAACTCTGTCTAATAAGCTACAATACTTTAAACAAACAAAACATTTCTAGTAACTACAATTTCTTTGTTCACTGATCCTGTGGCTTCGTAAACAAAGCTGTGATTATACCAAGCCACCCAAGCCAAAAAGCCATTTTACCTGGTGACTGGGTGAGCATCATTGAAGGTGAAGGAGTAACAGTGTTGTGATAGGATGTGGGAGGGGATGTCAAAGGATAAGCTGCTGGTGCTCCTGTTTGTTTTGAAGACTGCTGAAATAAAAAAATATTATTAGACATAATAAAATACAGATTTAATGCTTACTTCCTCAACATCTAATATTTGAAACAATTAGTTCCTCAGCGATGATTCATTCTCAAGGATAGGCAATTATTGTCAGTAATCCCGAAAGAAAACACAATTAGATGAACTAAATCTACTTTGCTGTAATATTAGCAGAATCTTCCAAATCTGAAGGTACAAACCTCCCACTGAAAATGTTAACTATCTGATCAATTCGGGTGGGTTGTTCTTAAGTTTTTTTTCTCTAGTAAGCAACTGCGAGCCCCTCCCTCTCTTGTCTGATTGTTAAATAGACTGCATTTCTTTCCCTTGTCCCCCATGGCCATCCATACTTTTTGTTACAATTATAGGCCAGTCTTTAACTAACATGTTTGGGTAAGGTGATTTCTTTCAATTTAATTTGTATTTGTTTTTAGCAGTGTAACCAACATCTTTAATAAAAATTATTCAAAAGAGAAAATGGGAGTTTTTCAACTGCTGTTAGTCTCAAGGAAACAGATTATCTTGATTAATTTCAAAGTAGGTTAAGGGTGGACCATGGTATTGGCTGGGCCGATGGATGATGTTTGGGGATTGATAGAGGGAGTGTGACTCCACTGTTATTTTTTTTTTTTTTTACCTCTTGGCAGTTTTCAATACTATCTGCCGTGCTATCTTTCTGGATTGCTTGAGAGATTTGGGAAAAGGAAGAATGCTTTTGTAATCTTCTGTTTCTATTGCTTGGATAGTATGGCTTGTAGATAGGTACCCTAAAAATGGAAACTATTATACAGTGTCTTTCAGGATTTCATTCTGTCTCCAGTGCTTTTATATGTAGGAAATGATAAGGAGATTTAAACCTGGGTGTTAATAGTAAGTTGACAATAATGGAGCTCCCCTGAATGATTGTCTGCAATTATTAATTGGCTAATCTTCACCCCAATAAACTTGAAACTGAATTCAGATGAAATGATGGTGTTTATTATGAGGAACTGTAATTCCAGAAAGGGGATAGATCTGCATAATCTGAATGGGATCGCACTGTTCTAGAAAGAAGAGTTTGCGGATGTTTCTGAACATAAATCTCACTCTGGTTGAGGAAAGAAACAGAATGCGTTTCCTCAGTTTTGGTTGATAGACATACCGTACATTTTTTAACACAATGACAAAACTGTTATGCATATGTTATGGCTTGATATGAAATTTGTTTTTACATAAGCCACTGACAGACTTTGATAGCTGAATAAATAAAAGATGCATGTCTATTTCTATAGAGTAGCATTTTCCTCCTTATTGTAATATCAAGGATGATTTATCTTGGGCTGTACTTTATCGTTATCTACTATTCTTGAAATCCCATCAGTTTTGCTTCTAAGAAGCTTTTGCTTCTTAAGAGTATTTTTTTTTCTTTTAATCTCCTCTTCCATTTCAGCCAGTAGTATACTGCTTGAACACTGAAAATTAACATCCATTCAAATTTGTTCTAAAAAGAACGCTTTTTGGATACACTATATATAGGTACCAGCTCAGGTATAAGGCAACTGTCCCATACCAAGTCATCAGACCCAATTGTAATGGTATGTGGGAATGATCTTGAGAGAAAGGAGGAAGAGCCCAGACTAGACAACGGTCAGACAAGTGGCAGCTGCATCCACAAAAAGAATGGAGGCATGGTAAACATCTCAGGGGAGAGAGATGTACTTTCAGAATTGCAAAGATTCTGTTAATGTAACTTTACAAAAAAGTTTTTGCTAGTACTTCTGGGTAGGCGTTTTTTTGTGGAGTACCTCGCAGGGCTACCTACCATTAATCCTGCAAATCTATTCTCTTCCAAAATCTGGCAGATCTCCCTAGGAGTTTAGGAAATGGCTTCCAATCCCCAGGGGATTCCTCAACCAGCCAGCAGCAGTGTTGTTGCAACACTAGCAGTAAGTAGCTGTGTAAGTTACCAATTTGCAGAATGCCATGATACAACTAATGTAACAGCTGAGACAGAATTTGCATCAACCTAGAGCAGCTTTTCCTCCTATCTCCTAAGGCCATCCTAAGGTCATTCCACATACCCTTGTAGCAACTATCCATCACCATTATCTAAACTGAATGTCATCTCTTCAGGATTTTAGACAGAAATCTAATATATCTTCTTCTTAAGAATGGTATCAAACCTCTGATCTTTTGTTTGAAAAGTACATCAAACTAGGATTTTCTCATTGTTTCTCCATTTGTATTATCTTACCAGACTAGAATAAGAATAGACATTTGCCCCAAATGATCAATTTAACAATATTTAGTCTGAAATGCCAATTTTATGCATGCATATATGCTACCTGCTGCTGTGGCTGAAGTTGTGATATCAATGAATCCATCATGTCCCCTCCAATAGGAGATGGTGGATTATCATCTTCATTGACTGATCGTCTTCGTGCATCTTGATTGCTGTCAACGAACATGTTCAGGAAGGTCTGTGAATTCAATATTTTCATTTTATGAGAAGACTTGTGTAAGAGGGCAGGCTAAAGTTACAAACATGGAAGGTGGAGACTTTGAGAAACCCCCAAAACAAAGAAAGATGTACATTCTTTCATGTGGTTGGCGGGATGTTATCAACTGTTTATCACCCATTTTTCTACAATTGTCCAGCCCTTAACAGACCTAACCAGGAAAAACAGAGCCCTCCAAGAAAAGGTGGACAGAAGAATGCCAGGAGGCATTTGAAAGGATAAAGGATGCTCTATGTAGAAAACTGGTGTAGAGAGGACTGGATTTCACACAACCACTTTTGGGACAAATAAACATGTCCAATGTCGGTTTAGGTGCAGCACTGATGCAAAATCATGAAGGGATAGACACCCTGTAATTTATTTATCAAAGAGACTCATTCCACAAGAACAGAACTATAATACTATAAAGAAAGAAGTGTATGCATTGAAATGAGTGATCGATGCTCTGTGTGGGTGGGTTTGAGACTTCATAGTGATCACCAACCACCAGCCCCTCACATGGTTACAGAAGATGAGGGACACAAATGCATGCCTGATTTTTTTTATATATATAAAAAGGCGTGAGGTATGTGGGAGGACAGGGTGCCTGAGATTAGCTAGGACCTGGGCTGATGGTGCCCTACCCCTTTAAGACCTCTCCCCAGCCAGCCCAGCTGCTTAGCAGAGAGCAGTTATAAAAGGCCAGCAACAAAGCAGTTGTGGAGTAGTTGGTGTTGAAGAGTTCTAAGAGTGAGAAGGGTTGTGGGTTTCACTATTCTATATAGGAAATTTCAGTTACTCCTGATAGTAAAGAGCAACAGTAGACCTGAGAAGGGTATACAAACAAACTGGGATTACTAGCTAAAGGTCTGCTGGTGTGTAAGTTGCCTAAAGGCCAGAGAGGCTGGAGTGGGCTTTCTGGGGTGTGGGAACCCACTGAATTAGGTATAGATAAAAGGACCCTGTGATAATATATATTTAATTATTTATTAAATTTCTATACTGCCCATAATGAGTGACTCTCAGATTGTAAATATATATTGTGTCATTACATCTTTCAAGACACTAATATCAATAGCAATATGCTACAGTTTAAAATTATTAATATTTCAGACATCTACAACAGTGTCTTGCTAGGTCTCCAAAGGTTAATATGTAAATGTAAATCCTGTGTTACAAATGATCAGAAATGATATACTACTGTGATTGTTGATTTTCACCACCATGAGCGTTAATAATCTTTTTTATTTATGAAGATTCATTGAAATAAACCATTCTACCATTTCAAAAATAGGACTTAGCCCAGGGTTCTGAAAATACTGTGACAATATTAGCTGCATTAACAGAACTCATAATTGTTAAAGTTTTTTAAAAAATAAAGATTTAATAAAATATTAATAAAAAATTCTAATCACAGACTCATTTACTTGTGCTGTGCCTAGAAACATTTCTTCAAAATCTCTGGCAGCTATCTTGTCTAGTCCTGTTACCATAATGTTGGCATTGTGAAGCCAGAATCAACTGAACTATAATCTACTCCGGCAAAGACAATTATGAAGTATCATAGACAAAAGATAAATGAATATTATATTGTCCAATTTCATTCAGTGTATTGGATATACTGAATGAATACATTCATACAATATATTCTGTTCTACAAAGGTAGAACAGAGTGACTGATTTCCTTACCACTGAATGTGTTGGAAGCTTCAATATTAAACATGTATTTGAAAGCACCTTCCAAATAATTTCACCACTTACAGAAGATTTCAGAAACATTAATGATCCCAGTCAATATTCTAACTGTATTATAGAATAAATACATAAAGAACAGTCACCTTCAATCCTGGTGCAGGATAAAAGCCTTCCACAATTTTACTGTTGTCAAAAAGACTATATGCTCCATCACGAATTGCCACCACTCCGCGGCTCTGGCAATATATGTCTATGCAATACATATTCCTAAAGGCCAGTCGGATGTGTGTGGGCGACTGAGGCAGAATTGAGAAACACTGGTAAGCAGTGTTAGTACGCTGTGTCAGTCCTAGCATTGGCACTGTGGGAAGCTTATTGATAGCATTTAATGGAGCCTGAGTATCATACAAAACCTGCAAATAAAAGCAACAGTTGTTCAGTTATAACCATATAACAGCTAGGCAAGTGTATAGACTCTTCAGAAATAAAGAATACGATCAGTTGCTTTTATGTGTCTATTCATAACAATCACACGAAGAAATGGCATTATTATAGCAGTAAGAACATAAGAACTAATCAGAAGTATAATTCCTTGTGAGATTCTTCCTGCTGCATTCCCATATAAAGTATTATGATCTCATGTGCAAAAGCATCGTTCATTCTTTCAATGCTTTCCCTACTTCAAATGCAAAACTTTCTTTTGAGAAAAAAAGGTTACCTGTAATAGTTGGACAACAGTTGGTGATTTATTGAACATCTCTTGGAGTTGATGCAGAATAGTATTGTGACAGTTACTGCAACCTGAGTTTGGTCCAACAGTTCCAAGAGATATGTGGAATTTTTGGTGCACAGAGTTCCATTGAATGCTGATCTATAAATACAGAGAGCTTCATACAACTATGCAATGATAGCAAGAAACAGTTGCTTTTAAATAAGAGTGTGGATATGTGTATGTGTGTGAATAGAATCTATCTATCTATCTATCTATCTATCTATCTATCTATCTATCTATCTATCTATCTATCTATCTATCTATCTATCTATCTATCTATCTAATTATCTATCTTGAGAGAGAGAGAAATAAAGATACAGAAACATATATATTTTCTATATTCCAAACAAATTATTTTCCATCTAGTAAATATTTAATTGTGTGTAATCAGTGTAAGAATCACAGTTCAGTGCAGAATTACAGAGTTTATACAGAGATGATCCTGATATAAAAAGGATCTCACTTAATAAAGGCCCTTACTAGAGGATCCTAGAGAACTACTATCAGTCAAAATGGGCAAGACTGCAAAACAGTTTGAATCAGTCAATACTGTGAGTTTCTGCTCAGGTGGTTGGTGATCCTAGACTTTACATGCTGCACACTCCAGGAAAACCAGTTGCAGAAAGGAAAACCTATCTTCTTCCATTTAAGCTGAAGGAATTGCAGTTGGGAAAAATCTGGACACTACAGTTCTAACGCTTTTCTCTTTAAAGAGAGATAGGGAGGAGATAGGAGACAAACAGTATCTTATAGAGACCATGTCATTCTCTAGCTTAAATTGGAGAATAAAAGAATGTTTCCATGTTAATTTAAAACTGAATATAACCAAGCCAATGAAATATCTGTATTTCTATTCTTTGCAAACTTACCTCTGATTTGTTACAACATTTGCTACCTGATTACTTAGAATTCATTGGGTATCCTATGTTTTAGTGAAAATTTAACTATTTTAACATAAAAAATATTTTAAGCAAATCATGCCATATTTTTGGGAAATGCCAGAAAGATACAACTCCTAATGCATCAAGAGACTCTTAGGTAGCACAGAAGTTATGGAAAGCCATTATAGAACTACAGGGATGAGCTCTAAACTCTTTTCCTTCCATGCTTTGCACGGTAAGCTATATCCTGGTCTGTTACACACCAATTTTCTGATTTGATTAAAAGATAACCTGCGGCATAAACTTAAATCAAGAAGAATATGTAAGATGAGGGTAGAGATGGAAGTGTCTTCATAAACAGACAAACTTATCCGCTTCTGTCCTTTCTTTTCTGGCTAGTCATGTTCGTAACTCACATCTTTTCTTTACAATCCCCTGACCTTAAGACTATTTTTAAGGAAAATACAGTAGAGAAAAAGATTCGAAGTTCTAATTGAACATACATAGCTAGCTATCATCAAACGTTATTTTGAGAAAACATCTTAACTGTAAACTAAAGGAGAAAAATGGCAATTACCACTACAGTATAGACAAGACCATAATTCTGAACACGTACGTTAGCATGGATGGCAGGAGCTTAATAACTAGATAAGACTGTGTTTAAAATAAGAGACACTGTACTTAAAGACAATAAGTATATTAACATGGCTTTAAGAGAAAGATCAAAGATACTTACAGAACTTCCCTTGGTAGTCCCATAACAAAGAATTAGCTTCTTATAATTATAGATCCGAACTTCTGAGAAAACATTTAGATGGCTTGGTATTTCTTAACAATGTAAAGAGGGGAGGGAGAGAAAATATTTTTTTTTTTAAAAGAGAAAAAGTATTAAATTTAATAGTTTCTATCATTCCTGGAAAGTAATGTTTCTACGAACACTTTTTTTGACATCCAGCAACTTCCTCACTTAAGACTTTAGCTGATATATCCTGTCTTTCTAATCTGGTAACCACTTAAGAATACTAAACAGTGAATTTTCTAAATTTTCTAAACAGTGAAAGAGTGAGAGCTAAATGCATCTCCTAAATGTACCACAGACTGGTAGCGAAGGAGAAAATAATCCTCTTGAACAGAGGTCTCCAACCTTTCTCGGTTGGTGGACCGGAGGGAAAGGTGTGGGGGAAGCAATTTACACATGCATGCACACAAAGGGGGGTGCGAGCACGCACGACGTAAACGGGGTGGTGCTAGCACCCGCATGACACTCGCTAGCATTGTGCAGTTTTTGCCACAAGGGCGCTAGCACCGCCCCATTTTCATGCCGCATGCCACCTGGTTTCCCCCCATTTTTGGAATGTGCAGCGCCCAGTTTTTTGCACACAGCCTGGGTTTTTGCGCTGTACACCGCCTGGTTTTTGTGCCATGCACTGCCGTTTGCATAGCAGCGGCGCCTCATTTTCACCACGCAGCACCCCGATTGCATAGTAGCGGCGGTGCTAGCATGAGTAGGGGTGAGTGCTAGCCAGCCTGTTTCGTGGCCCACTACTGGGACGTGGCCTACTAGAGGGCAGGTTGGGGACCCCTGCTCTTGAGTAAGCCAGAAGGGCTTCTATCATCAGGAACCTCTTCATAAGAGTTTGTTAAGAACTGAATAGATTTATAAAGGAGGGGGGGCTTAAACAGTTAGATTCTATGCCATTTATCGCTTTAAGTCAATACCAACTTCTTAAATTGTGCTTGGTAAGCAATTTTAAAATGGAGCGGATCTTTCAGCTCAGTTCTGGCCATTGCATTTTGCATCAATTACAACTCCAGGCACTTCTCATATAGAGTGCACTGCAGTGAACACAGTGTGGGTAACCAGTACCCAAATCTGTGAGTAACCACTGTCAAATCTTGATGTAATCTGATCTGATCAAGTCAGGATGTGTTGCAGCTGGGATTGTTGTGCAAAGGTGTTCTTCACCAGAACTGCCACTCATAATTTCACCAAGACCTGAAGATCAAAAGTCCTTCCAGGTTGCGTATCTGGCTTCTGAAATGTGTAATCCCATCTGAAACAGCGGACTCTCAATCTCTAAGCATGTAAAACAATGATCCGGGTTTTCAACAGTTTTGATCCAAACAGTTAACAACCTATCTGAAAGCCCGAATGGAATGAATCTTGAAAAATAATAACATTTAGATGCCCTTTAAATGATATTTAGTTTCTTTAAATTTAAAACAAAGCAGTAGTCCCTAAAGCAGTGTTTCTCAACCTTGACAATTTTAAGGCATGTGGACTTCAACTCCCAGAATTCTGGGAGTTGAAGTCCACATGCCTTAAAATTGTCAAGGTTGAGAAACACTGCCCTAAAGGTTAAAATCCCCATCCAGTTCAGTAAGATTCCCAATGACTTCCAAGGCACATTGATTTTGTTTTCTTGGCAGCATGAGAATGACAGTTGCTCGGATTTTCACTTTCTTAGTCTATACCGTGTTTCCCCAAAAGTAAGACCCACCCTGAAAATAAGCCCTAGCTTGATTTTAGGGGCGGGCCTAAGATAAGCCATACCCCAAAAATAAGCCCTAGTTTTGGGGCAAGGCGCATGCCTAAAAATCAAGCTGGGGTGGGGGTGTGCAGCTGCCCCATGTGCTCCACACCCGCTTACTGTTGCAGCCAGACCTCCCATGAATCGACACCTGCCTCGCCTCGCCGGCCCACTTCTTCTGCTGCATCCCCTGGGCTGTATTTCGCCTTCAGAGGCCTTTCCGGAAGGCCTCTGATGGTGAAATGCAGGCTGGGCGGCACCGTGCACATCAATCTGGAGCTCCATTCTCAGCTGCAGAGGCATTTCCTTCGGCCACAGAAGAAGTGGGCCGGCTGGGCGGGGCTGTTGGTGCCGCTGTCGTGAGGTGAGACCGTGGAAAAGACACCCCTTGAAAATAAGACCTGGTGCCTGTTTTGGAGGCAAAAATATATATGTATATTTTCGGGGAAACATGGTATCCCTTTCGAGTATTAGCCAGGCTTTATCATACTTAGCTTCCAAATTCAGAAAAGGAACGAACAGATGTTACCTCCTGCTACAACTAATAGCTTCTAAACAATTTTTTATTTTCAAGGATACCTCCAAGATTCACAAGAACCCCAAAGGCATTCTCAGAAAATAAAAGCAGTTAGTCACCATGGTGTGGTGCTTTATTTGGAAGTCTGTCCATATCTGCTTCTCATAAAAGTAACCAAGGTAACTTAGACTGTTAAAGAAATTTTCACTGGGATAAAAATGCACTACTAGGCTGTCTTCAAAAAATTAAGGATTGGGGACTGGCCATATCTCCTATGGCAGTCATTTTGTGAATATATTAATCACTTCATGGCCAATCTGGGTGACTGCCCATAAGACACTCTCATTCTAAATATGCCAATAGGTTAAGAGAAAGTGGCCTGCTTCTTTTCTGTATCAATACAAAAATAAAACAACTAATGTATACCTGGTAAAGATCGAGCAAACTCCAACACACATTCATATAATTGTGCAATGCTATTCCAGTCATTTAGAAACATCTCAACTACTTTCCGGCCACCAACTGGTTCAGACAACTGGTTTTCATATGTTAGATAAACGTGACGAGTTGGTCCTGCAAAATGAAAGGAGAGGTCAATTTGATACTCAAAAAGTATAAGAGAAATGGCAATTATGCAGAACAATTGAGAAATTAACCTTGTTCCCTGGAAGAAGTGCTGATAAGTGGGCAGTTTGCAAACACCAGTTCAGCCACCCATGTGCGGTTATTTCTACCTTGCAATCGGAAAGTACAATCAAGAAGAGAACGATCCAGAGCCTTCTGGGTCTCCTCACAAATACCCTTACATGGAGGAATTCTGTGCAAAAAGTTCAAGATACAACAACATTCTGAGATTTGTTTGATTCTTTCAAACTCTGAAAGAAAGCATACGATTTAAGAAATGCAAGTATTCAAGTTAGTTTTTTCAATCTAAATAATGCATTTATGACTTTACTAAATAGCACTAATATATGTATGGCCAGAATTGGAAGATTTAATGCAAGCTGATTGTTTTTTTAATGTTTACAGTACACAATAGAAGAAATATACATAGAATTTGCAGCCCATTAAACAAAGTTAGATTTTGGGAACATTTTGAAAAGCTTCAGATTAGCTTTCTTGTATAGTGTTTATGTAAGAATAAAATTTGATTAAAATGGCCAGCTAAAATCTGAAAGTCACTAGGCTTAATAATACCTTGGAGTAATACCTATTCCTTAAGAACTATATGTTTTCCATGAAGATATACACCTAAGTGCCAAGTTTGTACGCATGTTCTGTTTTCCTCAGGAATAAAGAACCATATTCTTGTTCTTAAAATAGTTTCAAAGGGTCTTTTTACTGTACAATTATCGTAAAAACAAATTCACAATATAAATACTAATGTGTAAATAATGAAACAAAATTTGATTCTTTTACAAATTACATCATTTCCTTTTGATCCATATAGAATATTCTAAGCATTAGTAGAATTTTACAGTATTTTTTTTACTTTAATAAACGAATAGCATGACTGAAACCATCTCCTTCAACTTGGACACCTTGATGTGGGATTTCCATACCGGATAGCTGAAATTTTAAAAAAAACTTAGTAAATTTAGGTTTATATTTTCATAGCAAATTAAAATTCAAGCTGTATAATATCACTTGTCACATTATATATGAATCTTCCAGCATGGTTAATAGTAACTACTGGAAGAAATAAAATCCAGCCAGAGAAAGAATAATCTCTATACACACAAAATGAGTGAAGCAATTGTTTCTGCTACAGTGTATTAATCAACCACATACTAAAAACACATAACACCAGAAACAAGACACATATGGGACAATAATGTTAAATTTTGTATTTAATTCTCTATAAGATAAAATAGCTAACATTTAACATCTAAAATATGTTAAATTTTAACATATTTCATATTAAATATTAAATATATAATATGAAATAATATATCAAAGAAGGCTAAATGTGGTCAGATGGGCATCTAAACAAAGGCACATTGAAAAGGAACAGCAGTTACTGAATTGTTATGGGTATATTCAATGTGTGGAGGGACAAACTACCAAGACAGAGTTAAAAAATAGGCCGCTAGATCAGGCTGGGGGCTGAGAAGAAATCCCCCCCCCATTCTCCCAATAGTTCGCTATGGGAAAGGTAATTGGGCAATAGCTTGGAATGTTGGCGACTCCTCCATTCTAAGGCCCAAACTCCCAACCCTATGACCCAGGGCAGGCTTTCCTGTATGCATACACACGCACATGGATGCAGCAAAAGGTGAGAACAAAAATACTATATATACAGATGCAACACGTTACTTTATTACACAGAAGAAAGCACTAACTGCTTCCAATAACAACTGCTGATAAAGGTTGGGCAGAAATTAGTTTCTCCATACTTTTTCAATCATGTTGTATAATCATATACTCTTTCTCGCACACACGCAAAATCAGTCTGCGATTAAATACTTCACATTCTGATTAAAACCTAGATCTTTGTTTACATCAACAGACAGCATATTTAAGAAATGCAGGTTAAGAGTCCCTCTCATCTCGTGTCATAACTGCTGTAACTTTATATACATGTAATGCTGAACAAAGAACTGTTTTGTTTATCAAACCACTATGGCCTGATTTACTGTACATTTTTGGTTCTACATGGTACTACATGAAAAACAGTTAAGTCATATGACTTAATAATAAATGAAACAGGTCAGTCTTATTTCTTCCTGTTTTTTAAGTTGGGTACTTTTTAGACAATCCCTGTTTTAACTGATCCAATTCAACAAATACAATTTGTTACCTACCTCCACGCGGAGTCCTATAAAGGGCATATTTGTATCACACATTGCCACAATATGAGCTAAAACTTTATTGAATGCACACATTTCTCCAGACTGTTTTGGCTTTTTGGGTTCTGTGGGACATAGTTCATCAGATAGCTACAAAAGAGCAGAAAAATATTTTGAAAGATACATGTTCTTTCAATCACAAAGCTAGAACAAAATCTAAATCAGAAGCAATAAAGATCATAGCAGGAAATTCACCTGTTTCATACAAACTATTCAGAATTCATGCTCATTATATTTAGACTATACTGCTGTAAGTGCAGCTACTTGGAAACAAATATTAAACATTAATTTAAACGTCCATTCAATTGTGCTCATTTTGAGCTTGAGTATATTAAAAAAGAACATTACAAGTAAGCTTGCAGCACTTAAGAGTGTAAACTGTTCTAATCAATTATAACATTTTGTAGATGCAAATAGTGCTAGAAAATAACCTGAAAGTTCACTTTTATAAAGAAAGTATTAAATTCTGTTTAAAAGGTACAAAATGGCAGAAATATAGCCAACTTTATTATCACATGATATTTAAGATGCTACTTTAAACACATTTCTATTTTGTCTCACAACAAGAGTAATATAGTTTAACAGATTCTTTGTCATCATAAGCTACTTATTTATCTGATTAAGCGAAATGTTGCAGTATTCAGTCTTTTATTTTCAGCTAAGAGAAATAAATTATCTCTTGTCCACTGTAAAAGCTAGTGACCAAATCCATACCTTGCGTTTCGCGCCACTTTTTGCTTGTTTGCTACTTTTTGTGTCCAAAACCAATTCTTCAATATTTGGCTTAAATTGTTGGAGTAAAACTGCAGTGGCAGGGCTATCGTCTCCTTCAGCATAACTCATAGAAAGAAAGTAGTATTTGTATTCTAGTTGTGTGGGATTATTGGGAACATCAAACATTTCCACTACCTAGGATGTTGAAAAGTCACAACTAAGCTTGGAAATATACAGTATTCCAAATTAATATATTATAATTAATACAAATCCCAAAGAGATCCAGATTTTCTAAACCAACTTCAGAGAAATTTGGATTTAACTTAGAGCAAATCATACTGAAATAAGTGAGATTTAAGCTAGGTAAGATAAGCTGAGTTTCACTGATATCAATGCATCCAAATAAAACTAAATTTCAATTTCAATATTTGAATACTATTATCACAAATACAGCAAACTACATACTACTGTACATCAAATGATATGTTTACAATGTAGTCAGCAATTATTTTTTAAAAGAAAAAGCAAGTCAATTATTGAAACATGAAGCAGATTATATTAAAAATGCTTGGTTCATGATTGTGAATTCTTCAAAAGTAGTCAAAGTATTCTATTCCAATATTTCATACTAATGCACTTTTGAAACCAACTTTTGAGCATTCTAAAATGTAAGATTTACTGCTAATTAAAAAAAATACATTTAAAAATTTACAATCATACACATAAAAACCAATGTCATAAAAATAACCTTAAGGCTTAGTCAATTAAGATATTATTCAAGTATCCTATTTACTTGGCCTGTTGATATCCTTGAAGCAAATTCACCCTCTGTAAATCCTGGTCCCTAATGATGATATCAAAGTATTGTAAGAATCATGAAAATTCTTACTGAAGTAACTTTTTTTAGTAGTAGAGAGATGGCATATTCCACAACTGAATATATTTTCCTTTTTCAGTTTTGGCACAAGCATCTTTTAAAATGTTTATTCAATATTTAATTTGTATACCCTTTCTACTATAGTCAAAATATATATTTAGGTTTTCAGGGAATCCTCCCGTCATTCAACAAAAAACACAGACATTGACTGACTCCTGGTCTTAAAGACTGCTACAACTTTTTTTTTTATTGTAGAAATCAGGACACAGATAATGAAAATCATATGTTTATATTAAAGCAGTAAGCATGATGGGATCAGAATTTAACTGGGCAACAGTTAGAAAATTTGGGGTATAAATATCCTTCAAAATCAACATTATTACTATTATTACTATTATTACTATTATTACTATTATTACTATTATTACTATTATTACTATTATTACTATTATTATTATTATTATTATTATTATCTCATTTCCACTAAAAGAATTAAATTAAGGACTTCTTATATTGAGATTCAACATTATATAACCTTTGTTATATATCTAAGATAGCTTAGTATCTTAGATGTAGAAAAGGATTATAATATTCTGTCTCTCATTTATTTACAGAAAGCAATCATTGGCAATTAAGGTTTTATCTAAAATAACACTGCATGAACAGAGAGCATAGGATGTAAGCTGGATTCTGTCAAACAGATATACCCTCAAAACCTCTCATGGCTTTATTACAGAATGACTGTTTAACTCTTTAATGACTGTTGCAAAGGGTACCACATTATTACCTTTCTTTTGCTTTATATTTACTAGTTACATTGATACTTCTCAAACATTTCCCTTCATTACGCACAACTGCTTAGCAGAAAATCCTTTTTATCCAATGTAGCTAAAATATTTAAGTCAATTTAAAGGATCCCGTTATGATTGGATAATGGGTTTGTATGTCATTACTCAAAGAAAAATCATTTTTACCCAATTTTGAGTAATTTATCCAGGTTTGGGAAGCACTGGGTTACATCATTTTCCTTTCCTTTTTACCATCTCCATTTGTGCAATCTCTCTTTTCTCTTAACCTAAGTTCTCTTCGTTTCCTAGTTGTCTTCCTTCCAAGTAAGTGGCCAGTTAACTTTTTGTCTGCATTTTAATGGACCATCAAGATACTATTTCATCGTATTAAGCATGAGGATAGCCATTACACTGATCCTATCTTAATGCATTCTTCTTCATATTACAAAAAATTACATTTTTTTATTCAGAAGACCACATTCTTATGATGAAATCCCATTTACTTACAATGTAATATTGTGGAAGTCGGGTAAGCTTGATGAAGAGTTTGTGATTGGAAAGATTTCCCACAGGATGAGTAGCATGATTAACTAGCTGCAATGTTTCACTGCTTACTGTGGGCAAATGCTTTATTGATTGTTTGCAACGCTGCTGCCCAAGCCAAAACCTGAAGTGAACACAAGCAAACAGGACATGCAAGAATAGTGGTATTCATTAGAACAAGGCTCACTTACTCTGCAGTCTTGGCTTTAACAATGCAGATAAGAACTTTCAGCTAAAAAACAACATTTTCAAAAACCATTTGGATTAACATGTTCATTTGTTAATGAAGTCTGGCTGCAACTTCCGAGGCATGGTGAGCTAAACAATCTCCAGGACAGTGGAGATGGCAACTTGGGCAAAAACTGAAGAAGTAGAACCTCTCTGGACAAGGAGAAGAAAGGAGATCACTCACATGTGCTCCAGATGGGAGCTCCTTGTGAGGATATTGCAGGACAACAGTCTTCTACAGGTCTGAACACTGAGAGATGAGAATCAGTCATCAAGCTCACAACTGTAGCAAAGCCTTTTCAAGAATATTGAGTTCACTAACTTTGCTTTCTGATCACCTTCAGAAATTACTTATCTAAGTATCTTAAAGCTACTAGAGTCTTTGAAACAGAAATTCTGAAAAGCCACCTGGTGTGTCTATCTTTATTTCTGAAGAAAAGAAAAATTAACTGTAAGTTTAAGAACTTAAAGAATTTGAAATAAATGGCAGAAAGCTAAGTAAGATTTTGAATTAAGAAAGTTATAAAAAACAAGGGACAGACAAATTTGGAATACTGAAAAAAATCTTTTTGGATTTTGGAACTAACTCTATAAAATATAGTAGGAACCAACATTATTTTGTGTAGGTAGGTCATAACAAAGATTAGAGACTTTGTTATTTCAATTGGATAATAGAGGGAACAAAACAAAGCAAAAAGAATAAAGTGTAAACATGCTTTTGATCAGTATTGGGATTTACAAAATGATACAAAATACTGTAATATTTTAAATATTAAAGATCTTCGAAAAATGAGGCCAGAAATTAGTAGCCACAATATCAACAATATCAGTAATAATGATTGCTTGTATGGACAGACTCTTTCCAAAGATGTTAATGAAGGGATAACAGATGTGAAACTGTAGAATCAGAAATAATGGCTTTTTAAAAGTGTGGATTACAAGATAAAGAAGGCATTTAAAGTGCAATTACAAGTGGAAGGTCAAGAGAATGGTATGGATAAGGATTTTTTAATGGATATACAAAAAGAAGCTAGCTGAGGTTTTAAAAAATAAAGAGAAAATACAAATGATACCGAGAGAATGACCTGGATAATGTCTTTTTACTGGATTTACAAAAGAGACTTGAAGAAACCCTTGCAATGGATCAAATTCTAAAATAATATTTGAATGAATTAAAGATTAAGATTTTCAGAAGTAAAAGGAAGGAATATAAAGTTGGTTTATTTGATCAAGGTTAAAACACACATGTTTTTGTAAAGTTCTGGCAATCCTTTATAGACTTTTTGCTGACACCAGGATTGAAAAGTCTCATCAATTTGCTTATAGATAAGTGATGGGTTATGAGAATAAGAGATATTTGTCTGTAACCTTATATGGGGTGAAAAGCTACCGAACTTGTTTACAGTTGTAATGAACATTGGAACTCGCTTCTCTACTAAGATCAGTTTATTTATTCTCTGATTTTGTTTCTTAACCAGTTTTGATCCATAAGCAGAATTATTACTACACTAATAATTACTAGACTAGGAGCTTGAAACTGGCAAATGAATGTGCATTGTTAAATACTCCACTCAAGAGCTTTGCATTTCAGATACACGTGTATGACAATATTTTAAGTGATCCCAATAGTGTTCAGGAATTAAGAAGACTTTAACCACAATTCATGTCGACCAATCAAGATTATATTAAACAAAAGAAAAATGACTTTTCTAGATTTTTGCTAATAAAAATCTATGCTGTATAACATGTTAGGAGCTATAGATCTAATCCTTTCAAATAAACAACACAGCTCTCTGTTGCAGTTACTAAAAGGCAGCCAAAGTAGAGATCATAGAAAAATATTCTAAAAGTGAAATTGTTTTTTACAATGACAAAGAAGTGTATTTTCTGGTATTGCTTTTTTACTAACTTGAGCTGCTGAAGCCAAGGAATGATACGCTTCATATCATCATTGATGGATTTCTCTACATCATCCAGGGTCTGCTGATCTAAAAAGAAAAAGCATTAGTTATTACTTACAATATAATTGTTTACATTTATTTGAATAAAATACAGAATTTAAGTCAAAATAGATTTGTGTTGATTGTTATTTTAAACAACCCTTAAATCAATCTCCCTACAGAGTAATGCATATATGATAAAAAGCAAATAGCTTTTAATCAAACAACAGTAGTAGTAGTAGTATAAAAACTATTCAAAGTAATTCAATTTATTCAATTCATTCATTACCGTATATTTGTGACAATAGTAGGAAATGTCACATAGAAAAGCCTTTCTTTGGTAAATTAATAGTGATTTTTTTCCCACTGGACTGTACATGAAGAAAGTTCTCTTGTGAATATTTAATGAATGCAGTGTAATGCAAGAAGCAACACTCCTTCAAATGTATTTAGGATGTTAAAATACAGAATTTTGCACTGGCCACGGGAGTAAAGAAGAAGCCTGTATTTTAAGGTCTACAGTTGCCTTGTTTTACCTAGACAAAATGATCATGCATTGAAAGCCTCTGAATTAGCAGCATACTCCTGGAATCCAATCTCCAGGTTACTAGAGAGAGGATCACCCATGATTTGGTCACCCTATCACAGAAGGCAAAAGTTTGCCACAGAAATCAGTGAAGGCTATTCCTTTGTAAACTGTACTGGAATTCTGTAGCCTTAGGACTGCATGGGCTTCCTTAATGCCACTGCATCCCACTCAAGGATAGCTGTATGGGAGTAAAATATTAATTGTACTCTATTTCAATTAAGATCCAATTAAAACAAAATATGATTCAGTTTCATTTGTGTTATATTCAGATTCCTGGAAATATAACACAAAGATTTTGTGTGGTTCTTAACCAAAAGTTTTGCATTCATCTGTTTTATAGGAAGTAAACTGATACTCAATTTTTTAGCCACCCATTTCAGTCTACGATTCTGGGGGGCTTACAATTCAAAAACTATATTACAATTAGAACTAAGGAGAAATTTCCTGACAGAATAATTAATCAGTGGAACAACCTGCCCCCAGAAGTTGTGAATGCCCCAACACTGGAAGTTTTTAAGAAGAGACTGGACAGCCATTTGTTTGAAATGGTATAGGTGTTTCCTGCCTGAGCAGGGGGTTGGACTAGATGACCTCCAAGGTTCCCTCCAACTTTTATTATCGTTATCATTATCATTATTATTACACTAAAACATTTTAAAACAAATAAATAGGTTAAAAACATCCAAAATAAATACACATAGGAGCTAGTTATATTTGGCTAGTTAGCAATATAGCCAGGAAACAGGGCCCTTGACACAACTCAGCACCCCAGGCTTGGGAATACAGACAGGTTTTTAGGGCCTTACAAAAGGCTAACAGGTTTGGGATCATTCTGATCTCCAAAGGGAGGATGTTCAGTAGAACAGGGGCCATTGTGGAAAAAGCCCATCTTCTAGTCTCAGCCAAGCAAACTCTTTGGTTGATGGGATCGGCAGCATGCGTATTCTGATAGATCAAGATGGACAGGGAGAGACTCTTGGAAAAAGGTAATCCCTCAGGTAACCGACTCCCAAGCCATGTATTGTCAAAAGGTTAGAATTAGATATTATTATGTTTCAAATAGACCCAGGGAAAATCAATTAGATCTACTTTAATTCTCATTAATGTCAGAAAAAGTAATCAGCATGGCTAATTCTGGATCTAATCCAATTCAATAGGCACTGTTCAATGTCCAGTATAATTGACCTTCCGCTTTTTACACTCTAGTTTGTGAGATCCGCAAATGTGCACCAACCATAAAATCTACTAACAGATTTTAAAACACTCCATGGGAAGAAATAATTATTTTGCTAAGAACTCATGGTCCAGTATTTCAAAACTTTAATAACTGCAAAGACTTCTCATTGATTGCTGTGCAGAACACAGCATTCCCTGTTCTTCAACCTTCCATCTTTCTTCTTCAATAATTTTAAAAAATAGGATTTAAGAACCCAATTAGTTACTATAATTTGTCTAAATCACCACTTGGCTAATGAAGATATTCTGTGAATGGGGACCTGCAAGAACAAAGTTTCTGCTTGGTTCAGATGCTTTACTAACCACTGAGGCTCCAGTAACTCTGAATGCTTTTATAGAGGCTAAATTAACAATTATAAGAATATCAACCATTTTTAAAGAATTGCTAAAATAAATTTGGAAAATATACAAATTTGTACGAGAATTTAAGTACCCTGTACTGTATTACAAAATGGCAACTAATATCTCTTAAATTTAGAATTAGCTTAGCAACTGATCAGTTACAACAGGGCCCCCAAAAGGCACTTATCATCTGGATTTGAAGTTCCGATAACTGCCCCCCCCCGAGGTTATGTGATTGTATTTTGGGTTCTCTACAACTGGCCTGCATTTACAATCATTTGCAGCATCCTGCAGTCATGTAACAGTGATTTATGACATTTTTTGCTTGAAATCAGTGTTCTCTTCCAGTTTTTGGCAAAAAATGGCCATTAGTGGACAATGGATTCATTTTACAACCACTGCATTTAACTATCAAAAAAATATCATAAAATCAGGTTGTTCATGATGGAAATCCCAAGCTCCATTACATTTGTAAGTTGAGGACTACCTATATCACAAAGAAGATAATTATGTGATCCTGGAAATTTGTGTATCTGCTAAGTTCTAAAAGTTAAGTGTTAAGAAGAATATGCAATCCTTGGCGTAATAGATGGCTTGTGGGCATTCCCTCCACCTTTTTAACTTGTTCTTCTAACCTTTTAATTTTGTCTTTTGTATGAATTTTATAGTTTTTAATCTATAAACCATCCAGAGTCATTTGAATAGTGAGATGGGCTGTGTATAAATTAGATAGATTAGATAGACTGATAGATCTGCATAAAAATTTCATGCTAGTTGCTAATTTGTATTATTTAGACTTTTACAGATAGATTTGTTTGAATTGTATTCATAAGTTTTGTGTTTTTAATTTTGAGATACAACTTTTAAGAAAATTATTTTAAATATTATTAGGAGGAAAGCCTTATATTAAATTCAATGTATTATGCCAAACTATGATCATGACCAAGCCATTTCATTTGTAAAATATATTAAACAAAATTTCTCCATTCTTTTTGGCATTAATAACCATTATTTTCTCTGGCAAATAATTTTTCAATTTTCACTGCATTGTGCTTGCAAGTTACTACATGCTAACTGACCAAATGACCTATAGATCTATATTTGACACACCACTTTTTAATACGCTAGCAAATTTTATGATTAAAAACCTTTACTTTTAATTTCCAGGCCAAAGAAAAACAGCTGAATTCTGCAAGTTGTGATGTAATCATTAGAAGTGAGTCTTAAATGATGATAGAGCTCTTATTTACTTACCAATTCCATAAAGCATTAACTGAAACATCCCAGAATGAAGGTCTACAAATATGTGTAAGCATTCAGATCGCCCACAAGGCTCCAGAATAGGAATAACAAGTGTAGGAAGCGCTGTTTCGATAAAAGCTAAAGAATTGAGAATTCATAAGATGAGATGGAATTTTAACTAGGAAAATTTCAAGATTAACTTTGGACCTCTGCAGGCTTCAATCATAAGAAAAAAATCAAAATAAATCCTTTTTCAATAAAACTATTTCAATAAAGTTACATTCAGCTTAATGAGCATCAATAAAATTGTATTTTCAAGGAATGTCATTTTGCTACCAAATTTTTTTTCACTTTCTTTCTACATATGAGAACTGAATGGCAAGTAATGCCTCCATCCATAACTTTAGTCCAAATGGGGGTATTTTAATAATCCAAACAGGAAAATAATCCTTAAAATGTTACCCGTATTTACTTCTCCACATAACTGCAACCATTTGCTACATACTTCTGCCAAAGATAGACAAGCTTCTTAAAGCCATCATGAAAGAACTCTACGTTTTCTCTATTCAATCAAATCCTGATAGTCCTCTTGACTTTGTCATCTGAGTCAGATATAGCTGCAAAGGTATTATTTCATGTTGGGAAAAAGCAGTAATGACATGATATGAACAGCATGGCAGATGGGATAAGATGATGAGATCCAACTTTTCAATCGACTCTTGGGTGGCTTGATAGCTATGAGGCCTAGACAACTCTTCCGTTGCAGCATACTTAATTTCCTTTTTGTGCTTCTGAAGTCTGCTGAATCATTGTTTAAAGTTTTGAGTATTACAATGGATAGCAGAGCGGATAATGGTGTCAGGTTCAAGGAAATCATGTGACTAATACTATCCCCATCTCCAAAAGTACAACCATGACTTTTCCTACCAAAGCTAGGAAACTGAAATTTTCCTCCCATAGGTAAATCTTGTAATGATATTCCAGGGGCTAACAATTCATTTTTGCATCATAATGATGACCCCATGTTTCACTGGCCATCCCAATGCTATCAAAAGAAAATCCTCGCCTTCATTTTTGTAGTGTATAACAACCAGTGCTGGCAAATATCAACTCTTGAAATTTTCACCATATGAGGAACCCACCTTGCATAAACATTCCTATGAAATGCCAAACTTGACAGCAATTTCCCTGTAAGATCACCCAACTGTGGTTAATCATTTCACCAATTCTTTTCACATGAAAGTTGTTACTGTGTTACAGGTCACCCACTTTAGTCTCGATCACATAAACCAGCTCTTACTGGATCAGCATCTTTATATTTTTTGGCCCAGCAATGCGTGATATACACTTCAATATAAACATCACCATAAGCAACATGCAATCCACAGTGAATTTCAACTGCAGCAACTTCTTTGGCAACTGGAAATTCAATCTGATGTGCTGCTTAAAGTGCACTGAGTTTTCATGACAGGCTACCATTTCATAATGAATAACACAACCTTCTTCCATAGTAAATTCCAATCAATTGAAGTGAAATATAAGATAATAAAGAACACATCAGCTTCTAGTGCATCAACAGTACCATCTGTTGGTTACTTATAATATTGGAGGCATTACTTTTCATTCAATCATTGTGCAATTATTTTTGGTTCATTAACTTATAGAAACACTAATGATTAAAACAGCTTAAAGCTATATATTAAAGGACCATAAATGAGTATTAGTGACCCAAACTATCTACAGAGAACTAGGTGCATGAAGGAACAAAGAAACTCAGCTTGTTGTATGAAACAAGTAAGCACAAACCCTGATTCCAGTAACAGATTTTAATCAAAATACTTCATTTTTTAAAAAAATCATTGCACGTTTTATAATAATAAAGTAATCTCTCTTGTCTTCTATAATCCACCCCAAAACACCTCTCTAAGAGGTTAGCAAACTTGACTAAAAGGACTTGGGTTTATGAGCATGAGGGGATCACCCAAGATCAGATTTAGATAACTTTTAGTACAACAATTTAATGTATGCTCCTCTTGAATAAGCGCATTAAAATAAATATAACAATTGTTAAAAAAAATTAAATCACTGAAAATGTGTGTTAGCTGATAAAAATTTGGAAAGTACTCAGAACCAATTCAAAAGCATATTAGAAATAATCTCTAGCGTAAGAATACTAAATAATATTCATACCATTTCACTTTCCTCATGAAAGAAATGCTGACAACTTGTTAAAAATATCAAAATCCAAATTTTAAAAAATCTTTAATTAATTCGCTATGTCTTATTCAAGGCAATGATTGTCAAAAAAGCTTTCAGTTCAGTGAATTAAAATTATTATGGTTATTATGATTACTATATTATTATATGAGGCAGAGGCTAGTTGGCAGAATAACTTCATTTACTTCAGAATCAAGTCTTTTATCTTGAAGTAAGATAAGAAAGGATTATACGGATACTGCCACATACAATTGTCACTGGTGTTGTAGCTCTTAAGAATGGCCTTCAATTCCTGGAGTTTCTGATGTGCTCTTGCATGCACACTGTCTATTAGAAGCTTCTCTACTGACAAATGGTCTATCTACAAAAATCAAAGTAAAATCAGTTAATAAAAAACAAAACTTTCTGAGGAGTTTGTGGTTATAAGGGGATATTGTGCAGCAGTTCAAGCATTGTCATTATTATTTAGTTTCATCTAAATTAAGTAGTAGGTCCGTTCTAAGTATCTTCTAAAATCTTAGCTTAAATCAAGCAAGTTTTTTTTCAATATAAGATTTACTGATACAATGCAGGTAATGGAACAAGAGTATCTGTCCATTGCAGAACTCTTTTTATATATTTTATATATTTTTTATATTTCATGCTAATAATAAATTTTACAATATATAAATCTTTCCAGCCCTGGCAATCCATTTTGCAAAATCATTTTACGTTTCTAAACTGCCATCATTTAAAAACCTTTTAAATAAATGATGTGGTAAGGATTTTTTTGAAACATCTTTTTTGTATTTCAATATTTGTTTTTTTTCTATTTTCTTTATATCCCAATATTTTAACAATAAACATATGGGTTAAAAAAAGAGTCTTTTTAAACTGAAACAACTTAAACTGCTGAAGTTTACCTTCATAGCTCTCTCAATTAGTTTGGAATCACATGCTGGAAGGGGAGGTTCATGAGAAATTTGCAAAGGCTTTGATACATCATTCTCATCAATCTTAATGGTAACTTTATGAAGCGATGCTGTTCCAGTTTTTCTCCCAACAATTTGTTGGCTAATAAAGAAACACTATGTTAAATAAAAATCTATTTTGGTAGAACATTCAGATAAATTGGTAAAAATATTACTGTATTAAAAAAGAATGTAACTGTTTTCTCTATAAAGTTCAAGAAACACTTTTCTAACAGGCACACAATCATAATGTTAAGAGTTCTTTGTTCTTTCAAATTCTTGACAATTATGCCTAATATACCGTTTTCAGCTTTGCTGTTCATTTTTGCTCATTGTTTTCCACTGAATAGACCCATTAACAGTATATAAGGCACATTTAATCACCTCAGGGATCAGTATCACAAAAGCATTGATTAAAAGAATGGCTTGAGTCAAATAAGTTTTAAGTCATTTGAAAACCTATGGCAATGTGTTACTGTTTATAACTGGTTAGGTTTGTGGCCTAAAATTGTCATGTATTCCTACTGGCAAGTGAATAAGCAGCCCAAACTCCAAGATTAATCTCAAATCATGAGGTAGGTTACATGGGTTAAAAAAAATTGTTAGCTGTTCTTTAAGCCTAAATAAGGGACGAAGCTAATACCAACACTTTACATTCAACACAAAATACAAAGAACAAATATAATAGATGGAAACTATTAATGTCTTCTTTAAATTAGGTTTCAGATATGTGTGCTGCCCTGGAAATACCATACCATATTCATACATATCTAAAGACGACAAAATGTTGCTTTCACTTCTGATTGTATATGAATTAATACTATTAAATATTCACATTTATACATTCAAGCAGCTGCGATTAGTGGTCCTAACTTCTTAAATAAGAACCAGCCATTAAATAAATTCACAGAAGTAGCAACTGCATTTCCATTATACCACAATGCGGATAGTTTCAACTTCTCACTATGTTCTACACTGTACATACATACATACATACATACATACATACATACAGTGATATACCTCAATGGCAAGACATTTGACTCATAAAATTGCACAATGTCTGGACCAACTGCAAAGATTAGGAAGATTTTGTTGATTTCATATGTGTGCCTATTTAATTATATAAGGTGTGGATCTAGCTTTTCTAGTAATGTGTTTCCAAAAGCAATAATACTGTACTATGAAATCTTTGCCTAGAGAACAGAACTTGACAACTGTAACTACTCTTACAGGTGTTCTGGAAATTGTGACTCTAAAATACCTCCCCTAATATAACTTAATATATTATTTTCAGGTCAGAATATTTGCTCTCATTGTGTTAACTATTTGTCCCCATCCCAGAAATCAACTGTATGTAACTTATTTAAGAAACAGTGTACTTTCCTTGAAATCCATACAATCTAACTATATACTACATATCAAATTATCCTAATATAAGGGTTCCTGAGTTTTCATTATATTGGTTTCCAACAATATAATATTGTTACATGGAAAGATATAAATTGCTTAACAAATAATAATTATAAGTAGAATTTTGTTTGCATTGATTGTAAGAATATCTACAGATAATAGTGATTTTATTTACTTCCAGACAGAGAGGGACAGGCATTTGCCTGCATGGTATCGTTCCACTTGTACAAGGTCACCCCAGCGTTCTCGGATCAGCATTAGAGTCTGTGAATGTAAAACTTCCAACTGCAGGGATAGGCAGAAGGAATCTAAAGTGGTTTGGTTAAGTAAATATTTTGAGCTTCTTTAGAAAGAACAACATCAAAATAAAAATGCTTAAATAAAATACATTGTTACAAATTTAGTAAGAAAGTCAATCTTACATTGCAGCTAAAACTTGCTATCCCTTCTAAATCATAATACTATTCTTGATGAACAGAATAGAAGAATGTTATGGCATATTAAAAATTTATGTAGAGGAAATATGCTTCATAATAAATGGTTTTAAATATTTAGAGAATCCCAAGTACAACTAAAATTCTATGAAATAAACATCCTTTTCAGATTATCTTAATTTTTGCATGTCTTTGCCCATGTGGACTCAATATGTACTGAGTCTAAGCAAATGAATACAACAAAGTTGTACTTTTTTCATTAATTTCAAAGAAATATATTTTCTTTTTACTGAACCATAATTCTGTGGTATGCATATCTTTAACTTTCATATAAAAACATTGCAAATTGATTAAAATATCTGAATTCCTTTTTTTTTCATTTAATTTTACCACCTGTTCTCTTAACCAATACAGTTTTTCACTAGAATATAGACAAACCCCTCCATTTTACAGATCTTGATGTAGTGGATTCAGATGCAATTGGTAAAATCTGCCTATAGATTAAGCACTCCTGGTTATTCAGTTTACACATATATAAAATTGCATCTCCATTTTATGAATAATAAAATAAAAATATATAAAATCCCCTTTGGACTGAATGGACATTTTGTTTTAATGGACACCTTTTTTTGTTATAACATTAAATTGTGTGTTTAAAATGTATTTTTTCCACTAAAAATATTTCAGGATCCATATCAATTTGGAACAAGTCTCTTGAAAGGATACGTAGGCAGTTGTACATATCCTGTAGAGGTTTCTCATCAGCAAACAACCGGGACTGGACCAACTGATGGATGAAATTGATCTGCATACTATGAACCAAGGCACGTCCATCTATCATAAAATAATAAAATAAAATAAAATACATTTCTTAAAAGATGACCTAATAGTATTTAAAATGTTGGTTTAAGTCCTACATTTTACAATAACATAAAATGATTTCATTAATGTTTGAAAAGGGGCTACCAGTACAGCACATACTTCAAGAAAACCAAGAGTAAAATTTCAGAGACAGAAGCATTTGCGATGATTGTGAAATCATCAAAATTTATTTTAATTGAATGGTTAACAAAGTGTACCTCTTGGGGACAAATGTTCAGAAATAAGCTTTCAATCTGATAATATCTTTTGCATTACCTCCAGTTTCTTTATCCTCAACCAGAATTTCCAGTTTGAGAAGGCGCCATGGGACATCAGGATCATCTCCCATCACAGTTAATGTAGCCTCAAATTCACCCTCCACACGAAACTTTACACGACCATTAGCTAAAAACAGAATTCAATTAAATAAATAACAAAAAAAAGAAAAGAAAAACAGATTAAAAAGGTCCAAGAAGAATAGTTTCCTTTAAATTGAGAAGGGTCAATAGAGAAGGCTGCTAAAAAGAAAGATTGGGGAAGAGGTATAGATGATTGCAGACATCATACTGAGACTGAGGACAATGTAATTCTTTCATAATGCCTAAATAGATCTTTTTTCCTGTTGAATTACCTTCTTTCTTTAACTAACTCTTATCTAATTTTGTTCCCTTTTAATTCCCTTACCACTGTAGATATCACTTCTCTTTAACCCACTTGAAATTAAAATGAAAGCTAAGCAAAACACAGGTCCGTGGAATAATGTTGTTCTCCAAGATTATAGTTACTACTGAAGACACATATCCATATCCACTACTTGGTCAACTTAGACCACGTTTGGATCCAAAAGCCTGCAGAGCCAATAAACAGATTCTGCTAGATGCATATATTGCTACTTTTCTAAGGCCATTAATCCTCAACCATTATTTATTATATCCAATTTGTCTATTTTTAATTTTCATAAAGCTCATCAGCCGGCAATCAAGGAATTTAGGAACTTAACTTAGAAAGAAACAAATTATTTTTTGACATAAAATTTTAGAAAGAGAAAAGATATGAAAAAAGGTTCCCATATCCTTTAGTCGTGATTCATTCTCCTGAATCTTTGGATGTTTCAGAGATTAAGTCCTGTATAGGATTAAGCCCATTTAATCATAAATAAGTAATTTCAGTTCTTACCTACTGTAAGATTAGCCAGCTGTGGTGGAAGATCTGTGGTTACTAGTCGGTGACGGAGAATCTGATTTAACTGATGCAAGGTTGTTTGCTTTTCAATTTTTGTTATTGGATCAGGAGGAATTATTTTATCCTGTTGCAGATAAGTGAATTTTAAAATCATACCAATTTAACTTACTCTGCATTTCATTAGGAAGCACAGCTAAAACTTCAAGGACAAACCTTGGCATTCATATAATAGGCTACTATTAGCCATGAGTCTAATACTAGGCTTAGCTAAAAAATGTACAATAATTTCATGCAATTTTGAAATGAACAAGTGAAATTCAGTGAACTGTTATTGGAACCAATAAATACAGAAATTGGGATATTTTGAGCTTGAGAGATTATAGAACTGTAAACCCAACTAAACTCATACAAAGTACATCATATCATAAAACTGAATCGTTTAATTAGATATTAACTAATCACAGTCAACATGATTAACAACTAAATAATAATAGAATAATTATTTAATAGAAGAATACTAATACGCTCAAAGCAATAATCTTATTCAAATGCTTTCATAATTAAAAATGAAGCTACTTTAAACTATTCATCAACAATAACCAGAGCATATTGTTAAATCTAGCCTTAAGCAAAGTTCTGGAGAAATTTACAAGCTACTATTTTATTTATTTAATAAACAATTTATGTGGCTGCCCAACTTCTATACGGTAAATCTGGGCAGCTTACAACGTTAAAATACTTTTTAAAAAATTAAAAAATATCTTATTTTTAAGTTGGCCTAATAATTTGATAGTGGATAATTATCATGTGTTCCAGCAAGGTGTCTTAAGATCAGTAGGAAATATTTGGCATAATTTGTTCCAACTAATGTACATTTTAATAACTAAAACTATTTCAAAAAGGCTATATTCAGAAATGACACAAAGCTATGAAGAAAACTGCACTTGAGATAATGTGGGAGGGGCATTTAAAACAATTTAAAATTGCAGAGTAATTTACCCGTATACATGTTGGCAATCGTGGATATGACCCAGTTGTCAGCACATCGATAGCATATGGGATAGCAAAATTTGGCAGACGGGCATGAACCAAAGCATCTCGGGCCAGTGAGGCTAACCGATCGGCAGTGTCCACAAACAGAATAGCTTGTTGATCTAAAAAGCTTGATATCATCTGTTAAAAAATAATAATACATAGAAATAAATCCTTCTCTAATTATTTACTGTTAACTTATCTCTAAAGGCTCCTATGAAGCACAACTACTTATAAGTCATCTATTCCAAAAGCCAGCATTTATGATGAAATAAATATTGGAGTCGTTATAAGAAAATACATTA
The DNA here is from genome assembly GCF_001527695.2 of Protobothrops mucrosquamatus. Taxonomy (NCBI): domain Eukaryota; kingdom Metazoa; phylum Chordata; class Lepidosauria; order Squamata; family Viperidae; genus Protobothrops; species Protobothrops mucrosquamatus. The sequence continues at coordinate 699,385 of NW_015386638.1, read as the reverse complement.
CAATTAATGTTAATCTTATGCATTATATTTCTTAAGTAAGTACACAAATCATATTAAGAAAGTGCAGTGGTTGAATGCACAAGATCATGCATTTGCGAGACAATTTGGGAATTACGGTAGTTACTGAAGAACCAAGGAAAAAGGAGCAGAAATAACAACCTATTAAAGAAATATCGGTATAGTTATCTACCAGTATAGCTTGTCCAAGCAGCACTACTACTATTCATGTATGGGTTGACTTGTCTAAGAAATCAAGGAAGCCATGGCACAGAATTGTGACAGGTGACAAGCTTCATTGTTTAACTGAGAAGGATAGCGAACCCCACCCTGAGAAAACCCTGACTTCTATCAAAATAGACAGCCCAACCAGGAATATATGAGAGTTTGCCCAAGAGTGGAAAGAAAGAAAAGTGTGTCTAGTGCAGGGGTAGGTAACCTTGGCTCTTTTATGACTGGTGGACTTCAACTCCCAGAATTCCTGAGCCAGCCATGCTGAGGAATTCTGGGAGTTGAAGTCCACCAGTCATAAAAGAGCCAAGGTTGCTTACCCCTGGTCTAATGAGTGGGAGCTGAAGTTGAAATCAGAAACAAAAACCTAGATAAATCGATACTATTGTGGTAACTTTATTAGAGTGCAGGTTGTCCTCGACGTACGACCACAATTGAGCCCAAAATGTCTGTTGCTCAGTGAAACATTTGTTGAGTTTTGCCCACAGGTTTACGACCTTTCTTGCCACAGTTGTTAAGTGAATCACTGCAGTTATTAAGTTGGCAACACGGTAATTAAGTGAACGTGGCTTCCCCACTGACTTTGTCTGTCAGATTATAAAAGGTGATCACATGAACCTGGGACACTGCAATTGTCATAAATATGAGTCAGTTGCCAAGCATCTGAATTTTGATCACGTGACCATGGGGGTGCTGCAACAGTCGTAAGTGTGAAAAATGGCGATAAGTCACTTTTTCAGTGGTGTTGAAATGGTCACTAAATGAACTATTGTAAGTCAAGGACTACCTGTATATTTTTATTTTGCAGTTTTAATTATTGCACATTACCCTAGAATTTGTTTAAAGTGCAATTATAGACAAACATGTATATATTTAAGAGTAGATATAAACTACGAGATGTGTCTGCAGAATCTGGTTATCAGGATAAAACAAACATCACTAAAGTTCCTGCCCTTACATGCATGCATGAAATCCTGTCACAAACATATACAAGAGGAGGAGCTTGCATCATGATATTATAGTTCTCAGTTCCTCACTTTTGCAACACCTATGTTATTAATCTAAAAACTAGGGGGGGAAACTCTAAGAAAAAAAATCACAGAGGCACAGGTCACTTGGGAACAATGAATGAATACTTTTTTTTACAGTCAAAGGCCACTAACTTAAAATAACTTCTACAATATCCAGATAATATAATAATATATAGCAGAAGAAAGAGTTATAAAAAAGCGATGGGAGATTAATTGCTACAAATGCTAAGGGGGAGGGATAACCAATTTTGGCAACTGCTCCTTATTTGTTGGCACACTCTAGGCTATACAAAATTTTGCCACCTTACAGGTAATAGTAAAAACACGAGTAAGAATTCATTGAGTTTATTGTTCAGATCACTATCAAATTCGCAGAATAGCAGGACATACTTTAAGCACAATTTTAGACACATTTCTTAGAAATCATCAAATCTGCCTTCTAGCAAAAAAGATTGGAGGATAGTGGCAAGAAATGCCACCGCAATGATGTAAACAATACTAGGGTGGCAACATTTGGCTGGCCACAGATTCAGACTAGAAGCTGACAGGAGCCAGATTCAACTCATTTCCCATGCAATAGCCATGATTTTCTGTTTAAGAAGCATTCTATTTTAGTCATCACCTACAGAAAGCAAATAGTCTGAAGCAAAGCCAGAGATCTGCAATTAATCCCAATAGTCTAGTTACAGGCTAAATGAAATTTATCCAAGATGTCAGAAAAGCCAAACTTACTTGGGGACCCAATTGCAGGAAGGTGTTTGATAACTCTTGAGAATCTGAAGCACTGCCCTGGGAAATTTGGATTTGACATTTCCAGAAAGGATCCTTTATTTAAATAACTAATTTCTAACTCACTTTAAAAAGAGAATAAGTCAGCCTAAGTATTTCAAGGGTGAGAAATAAGTATGGATGTATCAGCATTACTAGGTAGACCAGACAGGAAACATCACCAAATGAACTAAAGTTACATTAATAAAATCTTGCAATTCTGAAAGTTACATTACTAAAATCTTGCAATTCTTCTCCCCACTTCTTTACAGCCCATGAAAATTGGGAAGGGTCTCTTCTTAGTCTTTTGCCCCACCCACATTCCGCTGTGGGCTTAGCTACTATTATCTGACCATTCCCTTGGCTGCATCTTGTTGCCCTGTTTCCCAAGGTCAATCCCACATACAATTACAGGATGCACAACATTTGGAGATCTGAAAAAGTTTTGGAATGACAGCATACACATTTCAGAACCTCCTCAAAAATTAGCTGAAATTCAAAAACATCTGAAGGAAGTAGTATTTTCTTATCTACCTGTGACACCAGCTAAAATCTTTTAAAAATAATAATAATAATAATGTCCATGGTATTTTAGGATTTGAAATATTGTTAACCAATATACCACAATTATCTTAGCTAGAAGAATTGTAGCAAGTATCTTGCTTCCATTATTTCATTGGCCATGACTCATGACACTCAAACTTACCGCACATTTTTCAACCTTCCCAGCATTATTTGCCCATTTTACCAAGGCTAATAATCGGACAAACAGCTGCCGTGTACGGCTTGCAAACTGCACTATTTCTATTTTCCTGTAAAAAAACAACACAAAAGTTCATTTAGAAACTATGTAGTTAGTTTGAAAACAGTTAAGATCAAAATCAGTTACAATAGCTCTAGAAGGAGATACTAAAAAATAATTATGACCAGATAAAATTAATGCTCATCACTGGACTGGGAATGTAGTTGCAGTAAAATAAAATAAGCATTTTAAGTTAAGGCATTGCTGGATTAATTCAGTTCAAAGACTGAATTATTAATAATAAGTTAAAACTGTCTTACATATAGTTAAAAAGATTTCTTTTCTGATTTTATCCTCCATCTATTTATCTACAACTGTATTGAAAAGTTGGGTTTAGCAAACTGCTTTCAAAAGTAATATCAGTGTCATGTATTCTATAATAAATCAAACCAAAAGGTTAGCTGCATCGTATCAATTGTTTAAATTAAATTAAATTAGGTTAAATTTTAACCTAAATAATTCTCCTATATAAAAGCACAAGTATCAAGAAAATAAGCACATCAAATCCATTACCACTACTGTGTTCGCTATGCCTGTTTCTCTGAACAGTTTCTGCGTGCAACTAGAATTGATATTTCTCTTTATGTACAAAGTAAAATCTTCAGGCTTAAGACAAAGCTTTTTCCATAGTGACACCACATCTCTTAAACTAGTTCCCCAGGAGAATTGATGAACATTTCATTATTAGTACTATGGTAGAAAACAAACATATTTGCTTTTTTCTTTTGCCAAGATATAAGCAAATAAACTTTAAGCTGCATTTTTTTCATTTTCTTAATAATGCTGTTGTAAAGTTTAAATCCTCTTGGTTTTAAATAGAAAGAATGAATGTATAAGATTATATAATATTATCATATTTTAGAGACTTTCTGGCATAAGTGGCTAATCAATGCTCCTACAGCATTGGAGACTAATGACATTTACTATTTAATTAAAACATGCCCTAAAGTACTAAACTAAAATGTAGGAACCAACTTCAAAACTGAATTACCGTACATAAAGTATTCACAGTGACATGTAATAAACATATACTGATATGGACAGTATAATTTCAGGACAACATAGATACTGTACATTGAAACTCCTGCTACTGATGTAAAAAAGCACATTCTAATTATTAGCTAAGAACCTGTACAATCAAAAATAAAAAATGCCACTAACATGCAATATACATTCAAAGTATATGGGCTGCTTAAACAAGGATTTCACATGGAAATTATGAAAATGTAGTGTGGAATCACAGACATATCCAATTATAACATGGAATAGGAGAAGCATAAATAAAAGAGAACTTGAAATTGTCAAAGCAGAAATATAGCTTATCTGATTAATTGTTTTAGGAATGAGTAAGGTCAAATGGACTGGAATGAGCTACAATACTTTATCTCAGATAATTAAATAAAATACTGTTCAAGACATGTGACCATATAGGTAGACCTTGACTTATGGTCGTAATGGAGCCCCAAATTGTAAGTCATGATGGTTATAAGTTGAGGCACCTGCATGACTGAACCTAGTTTAATGACTTTTTTGCAGCAGACATTAAGCAAACACAAGGGACATTAAGTGGTTGTTCAGCAAATCAATGTCTTCCTGTAAATGTTTCTTTTTGCTGGAAACCAGTCGAAAAGGTCAGAAACCAGCAAAAAATTGTTATAAATTTCCCCTCATGACCACAAATTGCTGCAACCAGCCATAAAGATGAATCGGTTGCCAAGTGCCTGAAATGAGGTCATGTGACTGAGGGAGGTGTGCAACCACTGGCACTCCAGGTCTGGGTCATAAGTAGCTTCTGGGGAGGTCCATTGTAATTTTGAATGGTTGCTAAGTGACTGGTCATAAGCCAAGGACAACTATATAAAGGAACCAAGTAGCACGGATACCCCAAAAGATCGTTATAAAGTACATATTCGGCTATATTTACTGGATTCCTTCATTCAATAACTATTATTAAATGAATTAATCAGGGAATATATTTTATAGACACATAAACACACACACAAAATGCAGTGGAGGAAGACAACCAGAATTCTATAATGCTAGATAAATATAATTCACTGGAGAATTAAATGGAAACCCAGTATTCTGTTAAGGAAGCTAAATGGACACTGACAGCAATAAAAATGTCCATAGAAGCTATAGAAGCCAACCCATGTAAAAAGCTATCTGAATCATTAAGGAAGAGCAGATGGTGGGTACAGTAACACTGATATGGTTGGGTTAAAGAGAACATCCAGTTGCTGATGTAGCTAATGATCTAGCTTACTTAGCGTTCATAAACTACCAACGTCTATTAATAGTCTTGTCAGTTATGTGAAATGAAGGAAAGGCCTTGCTGAGAATATTTTTCAGTTTTATTCCTCTCATTATGGAATGGCCTCCCTCTGGAAAGATTTGTGCAACAAAGATATATTTGTTGTATATATAGCACTATGTATAGCACTGACAATATGGAATGTCAGAATGTTGTCCAAGTAGAAATGTCATGAGTGAAACATTAACTTTTTGGCAATCAGCAAACTAGACTGGAATGGGTTATTTCCAATCAAGGGAATATGGCATATACTGAAAAAGAAAATAATTCAAGAAATTGAGTAGCATTATTAACAAAAAGGTGTTAAAGTCTATACTAGGATACAATTTCTACAATAACAGAATTATTTGAATTCAAGGCTAACCAATCAATAGTACAACAATCTACTCTAGCTCCAGCCACAGATGCAATAACTGTTCTATGACAATCAGCAAAACCATGTAAACATAACACTAAAAAAGATATCAAACTAATTATAGGGGACTTCGATGTTAATGTTTTAAGTAGAATAGCATCTAAAATAAAGGAAAATGGTCTTATAGGAAATGAAACAGAAAACAGTATTCTGCCAAGAAATTCAACACTTACAAAAAGCAACTTACTGGACTGACAACACCCAATTGATTATATACTTTCCAAGTAAACATGTAAAAGCTGTATTTAATCAGCAAAAATAACACAAAGTACTGATTATATTTCAGATCACCAACACCTAGTTGAAAATTAACCACATAAATTAAAATCATCAGCCCCAAAAGACACATGATTTCAGCAATACTCTATATCAGAGGTCCCCAACCTTTTGGGCACCAGAGAGAGGTTTTTCTGCGGATTGGAGGGGGCGTGGTTTTGTGTGCTGCCTGCATCCCGCGGATGGGGCTTTGCTTGTTTGTGCAGACCAGTTGCAGCCTGGTACCGGTCCATGGACTGGGGGTTGGGGACCCCTGCTCTATATAATTAAGCAAGGAAGGTAAAGAATAAATGGATAGAGTTGATAGACAAGAACTCTGGATTAAAATTGTGGCACCATTAAAGACTAAGCACAAATCCCAAAATGTAAAGAACTAAAAAAAAAATATGGCATCTTCCTATAGATTGAATATAGTAAAAAAAAGCAGAGAACAAAAGGCAACATAAGGAAAATTTACCCAACTAAATACTGTGTTCTAAAGAGGAATAAGATAAGAAATTACATCTAAGTAAGAAACAATTATTTAGGATAACAATTGAGTGAAAAAGCGAAGAGAAATTCACAGACCAAGAGACCCTTTAATGCAAAATAGACATGATAAAATGTAAAGCAAAGGATCTAAAGAAATAAATGGGAAGAAAAAATGGTACAAATATAGTACAATCACAGCAGGATTTGAATTTGAGCTGCAGATAATTGACTTATGATCGGTTGGCTTAGGGATCATTTGAAGTTCCAATGAACCCTGAAAAAGGGACTTACAGTCCAGATTCTAAGTTCCACTGTCCACCCCTGCACGGTCATGTGACCACATTTTGGGCATTTGGTAACTGGCCTTCATTTACAGCTGTTTGCAGCATTCCATGGTCACATGACCGTGCTTTACATTTTTTCTGAAAACCGTCCTTTATTTCTGCCTCATAGTGAACAATAGGTCCTACTAAGAACCAAGGCATTCACTTTACTGCATTTAATTAACAACCACTGTAAAAAAGTTTGTAGATCAGGTGGTAGGTCACATGATGACCCACTTTATAAAACGTCACAACATAACGAAGTTGTGAGTTTAATAACAGTCATAAGTCAAGGACTACTTATAATGTAAAACATAGGTTCAGAGAGTTTGACCAACTGCTGCTTCAATATCAAGACATTTTTTTCTGCATGGACATCATCAAAATCAAGTAAAACACATAGTAGAAAACAGAAGATGGAGAAGTGAAATCCAAATCAACCAGGATATTTCCAGATGCGAATTGTGGTACAGGCCACTAATTATTGGTACAAATAATCAGTTAATTATAAACTCAGAAAATTAAAGGGAATAAGTGTATGAAGAAGTCTTATCCAATCTAGAAAGCATGGAGACAAAATGTAGTACCAATCTAATGAACAAATATTCTGATAAAGAGGACTAGAGCTACTAAGGGCAGAATCAGAAAATATTATGAAAGAAAGAGAAAAATATTCTCAAAATTGCAAAAAGATCCACCTGGGCTTTCACAACTAGCTGTAGAAGGACACAGGAAGCAGACTTCTCTGTAATGGCACCTACTCTCTGGAATACCATCCCCATGAAATCTGTATGACTCTCCCCCCTACCAACCTTTAAAAAAACACTATAAATATCACTCTTTATAATAATAATAAAGTTGGAAGGAACCTTGGAGGTCATCTAGTCCAAGCCTCTGCTCCGGCAGGAAACTCTATACCATTTCAGACAAATGGCAATCCAGTCTCTTCTTAAAAACTTCCAGTGTTGGAGCATTCACAACTTCTGGAGGCAGCTTGTTCCACTGATTAATTATTCTAACTGTCAGGAAATTTCTCCTTAGTTCTAGGTTGCTTCTCTCTTTGGTTAGTTTCCATCCATTGCTTCTTGTCCTGCCTTTAGGTGCTTTGGAGAATAGCTTGACTCCCTCTTCTTTGTGGCAACCCCTGAGATATTGGAACACTGGTATCATGTCCCCCCTCATCCTTCTCTTCATTAAACTAGACATTCCCAATTCCAGCAACCGTTCCTTATGTTTTAGCCTCCAGTCCCCTAATCATCTTTGTTGCTCTTCTCTGTACTCTTTCTAGAGTCTCAAAATCTTTTTTACATCGTGGTGACCAAAACTGGATGCAGTATTCCAAGTGTGGCCTTACCAAGCTTTATAAAGTGGTATTAACACTTCACATGATCTTGATTCTATTCCTCTGTTAATGCAGCCTAGCACTGTGTTGGCTTTTTTGGCAGCTGTAGCACACTGCTGGCTCATATTTAAATGATTGTCCACTAGGATTCTGAAATCCCTCTCACAGTTACTACTATTGAGCGAGGTACCACTTATACTATACCTGTGCATTTGTTTTTTTCCCAAGGAAAACTTCAGTTAACATATCTGGGGAAATCGTTTTATCTGCTGATAGGGGAGAAAATTTGGTTGATGTTTCCTATAGATTATGTTATCTTTGCATTTTATTTTGATTGTATGGTTTGTATATGTTAAACTCCTTAGAGTTGCTCAACATCATCAGCCTAGAAATTTCATTAATAAAATAAATAAACCACTGTCTATAATCCAACTTAAAATCATAGTTTGAAATTGTGTCTGGTTCTTAGTTAGGGTTTTCTATTTTCTTAGCTATAATTCACACAGGACTATAGACTCTAAAATAATATTTTTTATCATGTGCTATCTTAAGTTGATGTAGTAGTCTGAGAAATTTCTGTTAGGAAGAAAAAAACAACACTACAGTTATGGGTGTGACAGCATGTTATAGCCATAGTTGCTGCCATCTTGTCACATAGTCGCCCAAACATACAAACAGCTTTTTAAATTGACAGCAGCAGAGTAGCAATTAAAGATAAAATAAAAGATAAAATGATAGGAGGAATTGCTGCTATCCTGACAAAAGGGAGGGAAGAATTGGTAAAACTTGAAATAGTTAGATGGACATCTGGAAAGGAGAAAAGATGGCAAGCAACTTTGAGATGGTCTGTGCAAGTTATGCTGCTGAAGATTAGCCTGTTGCAGGCTGAGTTTTGAAAAGACATCTGAAACAAGCCAGACGGACCAAAAACCCTGATAAACAGAAGCTAAAAAAGAGGCATTCCTAATATAGCTTCATGGGAAATGAAAGAGACAGAGGAGGAACACATCATACTAGCTCAAGAGAGATTGCCAATCTGCAGAATTAACCCCTTTATTTAATAAATGGATTCTAGAAACAGCACTGCATGCACTTAGTCAACATTATAGACTGAACAAATACCCAGCACAGGCAGTCCTCGACTCAGAACAGTTCATTCAGTCAAAGTTATAATGGCAGTGAAAATATGACTTAGGAACATTTTTCACAACCAGTGCAGCATCCACACGCTCAAAATTCGGATGCTTGGCAACTAGTTCATATTTCTGATGGTTGCAGTGTTCCAGGGTCATGTGATCACATTATGTGACCTTCTGACAAGCAAAGTCAATGGGGAAGCCAGATTCACTTATCAGCCGTGTTACTACCTTAACTACTGCAGTGATTCACTTAACAGCAGTGGCAAGAAAGGTCGTAAAATGGGCAAAACTCACTTAACTGCCTTGCTTAGCAACAGAAATTTTGGGCTCATATGTGGTCGTAAGTTGAAGACTACCTATATAAGGAAATCATTTAACTTTCAAATGTTTGGCTAGCCACATAAATAATTGTTTATGTTGTTTGTATATTGCTAATGAGAAAAATTGTAGAGAAGCAAAAGAGTGGGGTAAAGTCTTATTTACCTTCTATAATGAAATGCTACTTATACTGCCTGAAAATAAAACTAGCAACTAATTTTGCTATCAAAAAGTTATTTTGCGCCACCTATCAGATCAATTCTTACAAACCTGCAAAGTCTTCATCAAAGGTGATTCTTTTAAAATAGTAATCTTTTATCAGTAGATTTTTACCTTGAAAGCTGCATAAACTTTTTAAACATAGTAATCTTTAAATAGAGGATAAGCACAAACCAACATTACAATGTACAGGCAATACGAAACTGTAGTTTGGATTTTCTACTGTAAGCAAATAGATTGATCAGTTTATTTCCACAGAATCAAGCTGTCATATGTGTAAAGCAGGCAAATGTATTTTGATTTTCTAACTTTGCATTAAAATATTGCTCTATAGCAATATTTCTATAGTTCAACGAAGTTCAACTATCTCTCACTGACTTGTAGAACCATCATAATGATCATTACTCACCTCTCCATATCAGTTTTTCTTGGTAATCTGGTTTTAAAAAGGAAAAAAAAATACTATGTCATAAATGATTGCAAGAATATTAAATTTTAGACTATAAAAAGTAGCCTCTTAGTATAGATATTGCCTTACATTCCAGAATATATGCAAATGCCAATGTATTATGAGCCTACATTTTAAACTTGATATTTAATTTTTTTACAAAAGAAATCTCAATTATACAAATAGCAATACTTTCAGATAAGCATAACTGTTAAAACTTCAACAATAAATAACTCATTTTCCTCTGATGGCAATCTATTTGCCATACAAACACAGCATCTCTATGCAGAATATATAAAACTTAAAGAGAAGGTATACTGTGCATCTTCCCTTGATGAACACATACAGTATCTATCATGCCTCCCATGTTAGAAAACACATGTATACACATTTATTAAATCTAAAATGTTTACACTACACAAAAGAACATTGTTTCAAACTTTATAGTAACTTAAACTGATGAAATATAACCCCAGTATGGGACCAGCAATTTAAATGCTTCTAATTCCTACTCCAAGTCTCCCAATAATTGTTTCACATAATATAAACCACATAATATAAACTTTTACTGTGACACTGAAATTTACATCATAGCCTAACGGACTGGGTCTGTTAGGCAGAGAAACTCATTTTATTTTTTATTGTGAAAATCAGTTTTGTTACCAGACTCGGAAGCTTGCGCATCACTACTTACTGCGCTTTTCTCCATAACTTTAACTTAACATAGATTCCACCACCACCCCTCTCCAAAAAGAATAAGAAGTGTCTAAGCAGCAAGGATGTTCCCAAGCAAAGCCGGAGAATGAGATGCTGCTGGGATACAGGACTCACAGATCGGCCAGGACAGTGAGCTCCGCATACGTCCGATGCAACAGAAAATCGATGAGAGTGCTGAGACGGTATCCAGGACTAGCTGCCGCGGTCGCAGTCCCTGGGGGCGGTGGGGCCGGAGCCGAAGCGGGCCCACCGCCCACCGGGACCAGCTGGTGGCTCTCCAGTTGCACCGGCGCCATCGCTACAAAACAAGAAGAAAGCAACCAATTCCCAACGCGCTGCCAGAGCCCTTTCGCACCCCAGCGATAGGCACCCGCTGGCAAAGCTTCAAATGTAGGAAAGTGCTCACAACGCACTTTTTTGCCCAGCCAGCGCCATGGCTGGCGACGGTGACACCGCCATTGCTAAAAGGGGCGGGGGTTGAACACTGCACCGGAAGTGATCCGGAGAAAGTGACGGACAGGAAGGAAATAGTCCCGTCTGGGATATTATAGGCATCATAGATCGTTTCTCTCTCTCTTTTTTTTTTCCTTTTGTTTTGTTTCACCAATAGTTCCAAGCTTCCGGGTTCAAAATCTTTGGTTTTGAACCAAAAGGGTCAAGAAGTGGGGAGCAACTAAAATCCAAGAACAAATCCATTTTAAGGTAGCAACGAAACCGTAATGTTGTATTATCATAAGACCGAGGTAGATATCATAATTCAATTTTAACTTCTTGCATTATATAAGCCGCAAAGACCCCCCCTCGACTCGAATTCGATTCCAGACTTCATGAAGACATCCTCCGTATGACTAGCAGACACGACTTGCAAAACTCCAAAGGTTCATTAGAGGGCAGCAAAGAACTAGAGTGCGCGATCTCTTTGCGGTCAGCTAGTGGTCGTTTGGAATTTTGCGAGCCAATAGGTGGTGTTTTCTGCGGTGACTACAGTAAATTATTAGACATTAGGAGAAGCAATATATTGTGTCGGTATCAAATTAATTTACTGTAAGAAAGAGAGTGTGCTAGGGCTTGTTTTAAAAATGTAGTCTCAACTGAAATAAAGTTAAGGTAAGATCTTTCAGAAATTAATCTTGCTTGAGGCGGCTAAATCTGGTCTACCAATAAATAATAGCAGAGATACAGAAAATTCTAACTCTGCTTTACATATTGGTCATTTCAGTGTCTGCTAGCCAGATGTAGTAGCCTTAAGCAAAAGTAATTTCTGGATGGCAAAAATTTCTCTTTTGTTTCATTTACAATAAACTCAATCTAATTAAACTTACTTGTTTTTTAATCTTATGCCTTTAACTGAATTATTTGCTTACTTATTAGTTTAATATCCAACCTTTCATCTAGAACCGAAGATGGCGTTCATAGTGTTCCTTCCAATAATTATTCTCCAAAGCAATTAAACTGTAAGTAGTAATAACCTATAAGTTATTGACTTAGTTTACATATCACCCTACATTATGGTTTGTAAAACAAGACCTACTTTATATAGCATACTAAGTGAAGGAAATAAGTAGATTGACTTCCTTAACTTGATCACAGCTACTTTATTTACTTATTTGATTGATTGATTGATTGATTGATAGCTGCATGACTCCAAAACAACAGCATATAACAATTTAAAAAGAATATATATAAAAAGAAATGCATGAATACCTATACACTCTCCGCTCTTCTCAACCATAAAATCAGACTCAGAATATCCTAGTTGTTCCACATAGGAATCTTAAAAACTCAAGTTTGAGCCAGCAAACACTTCCTTCCCATAAATAACATGAAGAAATGCAAAAAAGTTATTACTACCAGTTAGCAGCATGCTGTCTCTTGTCTTTACCTTGCCACTTTGATGTTTGCTGATGAAAGAACAACCAAGCAACTGACTATTGCTTGCTAAAGTGCTTGAAAGAGGGCATTGATGAGACATAACAGTAATGGGCAAACTGCCTATTCCTGAAATCTGCATAGATCAAGCAAAATTCAGAGTAGAATTTTTGCAACCTGGGAATTTGGGTCAGTATTATTCGGGCAGAAGAATCTGAAAGAATGCATGAAAGGCAATATATAATAACTGGGTAGAAAAGGTCATGCCAACCACAATCTAAGTAGCTAATAATAGCAAGGCTGATTCTAGCCCCTTGGCTGTTTCATCAGCATCAGCAGCAGTGCTGCATTATAGATCATTTATATGGCACAACCTGTATAAGAATAGCAGAACCTCTACTTAAATCTCAAATAGCTATCTATTATTTTGAGTTGCTTCCACCATGCTGGGGATGCATTGAAGCTAAAATTAACTTTAAATGTCTTCTAAAAATAGTTAGAGGAGGATTGCACCATGGTTAGCAGGATATATACAGCTGAATCTCATTAAACTTTATCACAGCCATTGATCACAGCCATGACAATGTTAGAAAGTACCACAAAACACAGTGGACTTACGGTACATTAATAGGAAGTATAAAAAGATGCATGGTGGTATAACGAAGAAGTGGAAAAGGGTGTTTGACAAGCTCCTGAAGCTGCTCACAATGAAGAAAGCTTAATTCTCACTGTCTCGATCAGATTTATTAAAAAGAAAAGAGGTTAGATTGCAGAATCTTAAAAACTGATTATGGGCATTTTAGCACCCATTTATCAAGTAAGCTGCAAAGATAGGGCCTCTTTGGTCCTTCTGACCCAGCTTATACCTGGGTCTTGATACAGAGAAGATTCTGCTACTCATTTATCTGATAAGGAACTTAACAAATGTTCTGACCCTGAAATATTTTGCAAACTGCCATTCCCATTCCCAAGCATAGAAAATTCCATTGCACTGTGGGGGAGAAAAAAATGCATAGCTAAGAATGATTTCTGCAAAAAAAATTGGATGAGAGGAAGCTATTGTTTAATGCATGTAGAGAGAAAAATATAGTTACAAAGAATTGTAACTATATTTTAGATATTTTTATGTGATAGAGATATATTGGAAGAGTGGAATTCAATCCTTATCAATTGTAATATGCAAGAAAAATAATGAAAAGGAAGTAATATATACTGCGAGAATGGTAAGACTGCAATTGTACATAATGTAAATGTTAAAATATGTAAGTGGCTTACTTTGCAACTTAATGTCTGTGTAAAGACGTGTGCTTCATAATTGGAAAAGTGCCATGTGAAATCACTGGCACCTCAATGGATTTGGTTATTAACGGATTGTTAATAATATTGTATTGTTGTGGTTTTTATTATTGTTTGTATCTTTATACCACCTAGAATATTTTTGGATTGCATTGGTAAATAAAACTCAATAAGTTCAGTGATTGATCTATACAAAAAAAAAAGCAAGAATGCATTTGAAGCTAAGGGAGATTAATTTAATAAGTATATCCATGAAAGTGTTTGACAGAATTCTGATTATGATGGATATCAAGGACAAAATTTGGGAAGAGTAGTGTAGGAAGGAGATGTATGCAGATTAGAGTTTTCTTTTTGTTCTTTGGCAGGTCACTGAGAAATGCGTGAACGTGAAGTTCATGTGATTTAGAGAATGTGTCTGATAGTGAATAGACTATTCAATTAATTGAATTATGGAAAATTTGCATCAATATGAAGTTTAAAGTTGGATTTTGAGTGTGATAAGAATGATATATGATAGAAAAAAGTATGCATGAATATAAATGGAATGCTTAGTAAATAGTTCAACATCAGTAAAGAGTAAGATTATGTGATTTCCTTGATTACCTAATGAATTTACGAATATAAAAAATGGTGCAAGAAATGCTTCTGATGACATTCTGGGTCAAGAATATAATTAATATGCATAGGATGCTATCTTATTGGTTATTGCTAGATGTCACAGAGTGTAAGGGGTTAGATCAGTCTATGTCAGAAGCAAAGACCCTGAGACCAATCGTTTTTATTGATAATACATTGGTATCAATTGTTGCATCAACCTAAATGTCATATATGCTCAGCCCATTATGCTTGAGAATGAAGTATAAATTTTGGAGTTAGATTCCAAGAGAGAGATTAGATTGCATCTTGCAGTCTGCAGTTGTCAGATTTCTTCATTAACTGTTTTCTGCTCTTTGCTATAAACCTAACTTATCAAAAAGCTATGCCCTTAAATTACTGCCTGTAAGGCTTTTAGTTCCAGAATCAATCAGAGAAAACCTTTATAGATAAATTGTATGATATAGCAAGGAATATGGACATGAAAATGAACATAGCAGTGTTTTGTAGGGAATAGCTATTCCCCACTGATACTACTATAACAAATCCTGCAGGCAACAATTCAGGGATACAGCTTTATATGTGTTGATTTTATTGCAGGCTCTAGAAAAAAGCCAATTAAATTCCAATAGTTCTTTAGTGTTCCCTCTGATTCCACAGCATAGGTGAATTCCCACCAAATCCACCTCCTCTCCCTAAGTCAAGCAGCAGTTCCTATCTGCTAGGCAAGGAGTTTCATTTGCGTACTATCTTCCCTGCTATATATGTCTCCTCCTAAAGTAGTTGGGAGTAATCTCTTGCATGACACAACGTTATTCAAAATTTCTTATCCTGGGGATTTAACATTCATGCTGTGGTTGCCTAATCAGGAATGGCTGAGGGTTTCATATTTGCTATGACAACCTACACCAAATGTTATCTGGCCTCATTCATGTAGCAGGCCATGCATTGAACTTGGTATTCTCTTTGGCTGGAGCTGGGGATCAAAAAAATGGAGGAATTGTTTATAACTCTGTTTTCATTTTCTGAATATGCTTGGAGAAATTCCTGTCTTTTGATAATTCAATAATCTATTGAAGCCCTGACCAATCTATAAAATACTGAGGTGGCCTACAGAGTTCACAATATTATTTGAAAGTGCCCTTTCTCTTTAGTACAGCGGTTCTCAACCTATGGGTCGGGACCCCATTTGGGGTCGATCGACCATTTCACGGGGGTCGCCAAGCAAAGCTGTCCGCCATTTTTTTCCCCTTTTCCGGCGGGTGCCTTACCTCCCTTGAGCTGGGCCAGCTGGTGGTTGGCCTGCTCCGTCTCTGCCGCTTGCCAGCTACGCCTCGGCCGGCGCAGGGGGCGGAACCATGCATGCACGGCGCTCCCGGGCAGGGAAAGTCCTCGACTTATGACCAGTTGGGTAGTCCTCGACTTACGACCGGTTTAGTCCTCGATGTACGACCGGTTTAGTCCTCGACTTACGACCGGTTGGGGTCGCGGCATTAAAAAGGTTGAGAACCACTGCTCTAGTAAGTCCCTTGATATAATAGAGAGCCAAGAATAATGGCATGTATGATTGTTGTTGTTGTTAGTTGCGAAGTCGTGTCTGACCCATCGCGACCCCATGGACAATGTTTCTCCAGGCCTTCCTGTCCTCCACCATCTTCTGGAGTCCATTTAAGCTCACGCCTACTGCTTACAAACTCTCATGTTCGTTCAATTTAAACATGGAATAGTACTTCTTTTTAGGCCCATTCTCTTTATGATACTGGAAGCAATATCCATTATATCTAAAGCAGACCTGGGCATTTTAAAGCCTACACACACACACAGGCTATCCCTGTCTGACCTGTGAGAGGTCAGTCAGAAATTAGAATTCAAATGTAAATAAGATGTAACATGTATTCTTACCAATAGAAGCTAATCAAAACCATATAATTTACTGCTTCTTATATAAAGTGATAAAATATTGAACAGAATTAGCTTCAGCCTATTAGTTCTGCCTTCCACAGCAGTCTATTTCTCATGTGGCTCTTTGGGAAAATTAATTGTCCACTTCTAGTTAAAGAGACCAGGCTGGTAATATTGTAATGCCTAGCATTTCTTTCATTGAGCTTTTAAAGCATTAATTTTAATATTTGTAATTTATTTATCTTTTGATCATATTGTTTGGTCTACATTTTGTATTATACCTACTGTAAGCTGCTAGTACTACCAACCATATAGAAAGATGAAGTATATCCCATAAATAAATAAACTCTCATTTTTAGCTCTTTTGCTAATATTCTATGTTGGAAGTATGAAAAAAATTAAATGCATAAATATTATGAGACTATTTCCTGCTATGCGGTAAGATTGTAGGGAAAAGAAAAAGATAACTATTTCAAAACAAGTTGTGGTGGACATTTGAGACACTTTCCTTTGGAAAAAGGGTGGAAAGGGTTGTGATAAGAATTAAAAACTTTTGTTCTTAATAAAAGTTAAGAACAGTTAGTCAATAGGCAGCGTTAGGGGGGAAAAATAAAAGAAAAAGTTATTTCCTCTGTCATAATTCCAGATTATGGATCCAATTAAATGATCAGAGGTATACAAAATACTTTTTCATATATTGAATGCAGTACTTAAAACAGGGCATTCATTTTATGCAATGTTATGCTGGTCAATGACTGAAATAAAAGAGTCTGATTTTATTTGGGATATTCATTTTCATGTTTGATGGCCTTAATCATTATTTATTTAATGTAACTAGAATCAATGTTCTTCTCCATACCAGTTAATGGGGAATGCAGCAATAAGTGAATTCTTATTATCTCTGGTTAGATATCTTGAAAATACAATAAGTCTCTGGATTAAGTAGGACTTTAGTCTGATCTAGCAGAATTCTTATTGTATAGATCAGTGGCTCCCAAACTTTTCTATACCCTGCACCCCTAGAAAGCTTCTGATATATTCTCGCACCCCTTACAAAAGTTCAAAATAACGAATTATGCATATACACTATAATTTTGAAAACCCAAGTTTTTGCACCCCCTGGTATATCGTCTCATACCCCCAGGGAGTGCGAGCACCCCTGGTTGGGAATCCCTGGTATAGATGGATAGAAATAAAAAGTTAAATGTAAAAGAAATGCAAACATTGAATCTTTGAAGGCATTTTCATGAGAACTTGAACTGCAGTAGTTCCACTATTAAGTGATTTGCTATGTACCAGCATCCTTCATTTTAAAATGTTTCCAATTTTTGTAAAACTTCTAAATCAAATAAATACATTCTGAAGAAAGTATATGGAATATTCATACATACAAAGTACTTTTTTACATATAGAGGCTTTAGATACAGACTCTACATTTCATTTGAAAAACATTAGCATTAGTTTAAGTTTGCATCTTTCTAGTTTTATAGAAATGTTTTACAGTTTGCAGGAATGCAAACTAGATTTCCTGGCATCCACACATTTCATATTGTTTACTGTTGCATGTACCGGTAACTATCTCTATGTTTTTCCACTCCATTCAGACAATCTATGTTTTTCCACTCCATTCAGACAAAGTAAGACTTTGTTTTTAAATAGATAGCAGAAACCTTTAAAAGAAAAGCTGTCTGGTTATTTTACATATTTTGAAGAAAGCAAGCATATACTTTTTATCTAAAATGAACTTAAGATACAGATAAGGAAAGAAGCATTCTATAACACTGGACAACAAAAGACTGCTTCCTGAACACTTTTGGGTGTATTTTATAGATATTTGGCTGCTAATCACAAAAACTTGTAATTTAACCTATTGTGTACCATTTTACAGAAATCTTCTGTTTTTACACAATGGCAATGTACACCTTTCAATACCTTTTGGCTATGCTGCACACCTTAAAAAAACATACAAAAACATGGAACTGTTATTGAAGCACATCCAGTACACCAAAGACAACTGGAATATCTGTGGAGATAGTATAATAATAATAATAACAACAACAACAGCAATAATAACTGGAGCACCACTTGAACACCATTGGCATTGACAAATTCGCCATTAGTCAATTGGAAAAGGCGGCCTTACTAGGAACTGCTTCCATCCTGCGATGATAGCTATAATACCATCAAATATCCACATCTGCCTATCTCAGGTCATTAGTAAGGACTCGATAGGTAGACAAAAATGCCAAAACCAGTCTGAACATCTGGCTGACTGTGCGATGATCCTTAATAATAATAATGATAATGATAATGATAATGATAATGATAATAATAATAATAATAATAATAATAATAATAATAATCTGCTCCAAGAAGATCACACAGACTGACTATAAGCAGCGGCATGACAAAGTAGCAACTATGGTGCATTGGAAGATCTGCAAGAAATATCATTTGCCTGTAACCAAGAACTGGTGGAATCATAAAATAGAGAAAGTCATAGAAAATGATAAAGTTAAACTGCTCTGGGACTTCAGAATTCAAACAGACAAGCACCTGCAACATAAAACCCCCGACTTCACAATTGTCGATAAGAAAGACAAAAAAGTCTGGATAGTGGACAACGCGTGGCAGTGCCTGGAAACAGCAGAATAGATGAGAAAGAACTGGAGAAGATAACAAAATACAAAGACCTACAAATAGAAATAGAAAGACTGTGACAAAGGCAAGCAAGGGTAGTACCAATAGTAATAGGCGCCTTGGGTGCAATCCCAAAATAACTGGAGCACCACTTGAACACCATTGGCATTGACAAATTCGCCATTAGTCAATTGCAAAAGGCGGCCTTACTAGGAACTGCTTCCATCCTGCGACGATATCTGTAATACCATCAAACATCCACATCTACCTATCCCAGGTCCTTGGTAAGGACTTGATAGATAGACAAAAATGCCAAATCCAGTCTGAACATCCGGCTGACTGTGCGATGATCAATAATAATAATGATGATGATGATGATGATGATGATGATGATGATGATGTTGGAAGGAACCTTGGAGGTCTTCTAGTCCAACTCCCTGTTCAGGGAGGAAACCCTATACCAGTGATGGCGAACCTTTTAGAGACCGAGTGCCCAAACTGCAACCCAAAACCCACTTATGTATATCCGGGTACCGGGTGGACATGGCCCTTTGGGTGGGTGGCCAATTGGGTGGGCATAGCTGTGATGGTAACGGCAGACTGGGTGGGACTAAAAAGTTCAATCAGTCAATTCCAACTTTGCGAGGTCTTTTTTTTCCTACGAAAAGTTGAAATTGATTGAACCTTTTTTTTTTTTGCACACAGCGGTGGAGGCCTAAAGTGAAAAGATTTTATAAAACCCAGCTGAAGGCCTAGGACTGGGGTGACGGCGTGTTTGCCCACAGAGAGGGCTCTGCGTGCCACCTGTGGCACGCGTGCCATAGGTTCGCCACCACGGCCCTATACCATTTCAGACAGATGGCTGTCCAATCTCTTTTTAAAAACTTCCAGTATTGGACCATTCACAACTTCTCGAGGCAGGTTGTTCCAATGATTAATTGTTCTGTCAGGAAATTTCTCCTTAGTTCTAGGTTGCTTCTCTCCTTGATTAGTTTTCCATTCATTTCTTTTTGTCCTGCCCTCAGGCACTTTGGAAAATAGCTTTGTGGCAACCCCTGAGATATTGGAACACTGCTATCATATCCCCCCTCGTCCTTCTCTTCATTAAACTAGAGATTCCCAATCCCAGCAACCGTTCCTTATATGCTTTAGCCTCCAGCCCCCTAATCATCTTTGTTACTCTTCTCTGTACTCTTTCTAGAGTCTCAAAATCTTTTTTACATCGTGGTGACCAAAACTGGATGTAGTATTCCATAGTGGGTCTGCTGCTTGGAATGCAGCTTGGACATACCAAATACTGTTCTTACACATATGTGAAAGGGATATCCATGCAAGAATGTCACATTACACTTAAAAAGAAATGGCCACTATGAAATAATTTGGTTCCAGGACAGACAAACATGGCACATGAACAATTTGTTGACCCAGAAAATATATTTTTGCCTCAGTTTCACATAAAACTCTATTTGAGATAGCTATTTCCAAGAATAACTGATGCCAAGATTAAGGAAGGCATTTTTGTTGGTCTGCAGATCAGATATATCATCAATGACAAAAAGTTGAAAGATTGGTTACTAGGTTCAGAGAAAATCACCCGGAAAACTTTCAAGGATATTGTTGAGAATTTTCTTAGCAACTACAGACCACCAAACTAAGTTTAGATGGTTGACAAACTTCATACTGAAGATTCATTTTCTGCATTCACACTTGGACTTTTTTCATGAAAATCTAGGTACAGTGACAAACATGGTGAAAAGTTTCACCAGGATATTGCCACAGTGGAAAAACAGTATCAGGGCGACTGGAATCCATCAATGCTGGCTGACTATTGTTGGGACACTACAGTGAAATGCATCAAACACTGACTACAAATGAAAATAGGCAGCAAAGCACATTTACTTCTACTGAACACATGGATTGTGTTGTAAACATTATGCGATTAATTCTATTATAGTCATTAAAAGTAAATTTCATATTTCTCAAGATTCCTATATGGTATAGTCATTCTGAAATAATTTAGTGTTTAGTTTGAAAAGGCTTATTATCACAAAAAGTTTATGAAAAAGCAAAACTTCGAAAGGAGTTGTTGTCTATTGTAATGGTATAGGTTCTGCATGAAATAATGTAAAATATGCCCTGTATTTTAGTGAGGAATTACTTTCCAGTGACAACTAATGAGAATATAATTCTAAGCAGAAACCAAAAGAAAAAAAAAGTTCCAATCTTTCTTGATGTACATTTGTCTAAAAGATGTTCCATTCTCAGTCTTAGCTCCTAGATGCTTCATGGATATGTCAATGCAGTTTCCTTTATAGCAGCATTAAAATGATTTGCTTCTGCCTTCCTGTGAGATGTTTTTTCAACTTCCCAAGTTAGCCAATAATAAGTTTGATCCAGCACAAACCTGATGCTGCTTAGTTTTTGATATAATGTTATCACCTGGAGAACCATGAGTACTTTCAATAATAATCATAGAATATTGGAACGGTGCATGTTTGTTTCTTAATTATGATTTGTATTTTTTATATATTTTATTAATTTTCTGTTATTACAATTCCTTAGTGCTTAATGAACATGTTGTTTGGGTTAATTTATTATGTTTAGTAACACCAATTAAGTTCTTACTCTGTCCCATTTTTCCAGCCATTGATAAAATAGGTTCCATGTTTGATAATATTCTGTATCTTCTTTTTCTTTAATTCTCAGTGTAAGTCTATCCATTTCCGCACAGTCCAGTATTTTCTTAATTATCTCTTCCAGTGGTGTTTTTTCATTTGTCCAGTGCTGTGCAAATACAATCCTTGCTGCTATTAATACATTTTAAATATACACTTCGTTTATCAAGTTTTTCTGAAATTATGCCTAATAAAAAGAGTTTGGGTTTAAAGTCTATGTGTTTCCCTAACAACTCTTCTAACCAAGTATGTATTTTTGTCCAAAAGTTTTTTGCTTTAACACATGTCCACCACAAGTGATAATATGTACCAGGGTTTTGGTTACATTTCCAACATTTGCTAGACATATTTTTAAACATTTTTGCTAACCTAATGGGTGGTAAATGCCATCTATAAAACATTTTATATACCGGTAAGTTTTCTTTATACGAGGTTGCCATTGTTAATTTATAGTTTCTATCCCAAAGATTTTGCCATTTTTCTAATTCTATATTATATCCAAAATTTTTCACCCATATTGTTTCTTTCACTTGTTTGTCTTTCATTTTCAAATTCAATTAAAAAAAACAGTTAATTTTTTATCAGAACTCAACAACATCTGGTTAAATGATGTCTGATCTTTATAAAAACCATATATTTTAACATCCTTATCATCTCAATTGCATTTGCAGTCAGGGCCACCATGCTAGATCAATACCCTGATCTTCTAATTCTTGTTTAGATTTTAATTTCCCATCTGTATTCAAAATATATTTGTATGTTAGAATTTTCTTAAATTTAATTAAGTTTCGGTGAACAAATGCTTCCATCGTTGATAGCGATCCTGAGATCTTCGTATAAATTTTATGTTTTATCTTTTCCCATACATATAATAATGCATTTCTTATATAGTGGTTTTGGAAATATCTGTGAGTTTTACTCTTTTCATACCATAAAAATGCCATCCAAGTTGCAAGTCATGTCCTTCTAGATATAGCAATCTTTTATTCCTAAGGGTTATCCATTCTTTTAACCATGTTAAAACGGATGCTTGGTAGTATAAGGTTCAATCCGGTAATCCAAATCCTCCATTTTCTTTAGCTTCTTGGAACATTTTCAGTTTGATTCTGGCTTTCCTTCCTTGCCAAATAAATTTCAAAATCAATGTATTCAAATCAAAGAAGTTTTTCTCTATTTTTATAGATATTACTTGAAATAAGAAAAGGAATTTTGTAGATTTTTTCATTTTTCCAGATCCAATTTTGTTTGATTTAGTAATTTTATGTAATTATCTTCTTTTATCATTGCACATCTTGCTGTTAAATATATTCCCAAGTTTTTAACTTTCTTAACTATTTGAAAGTCTATTTTTCTTGAAAGTTGTTTTTTTGTTTATCTGTAAGGTTTTTAACTATAACTTTAATTTTTTCTCTATTTTCAATCTTGCTATTGCTCCAAATTCTTCTATCCTTAGTTTACAGGTTGTCTCCAGCGGTTCTTCTAAAATGAATACCAAATCATCTGCAAACGTTTGTAATTTGTAGCTTTCCTCTTTTATCTCCATTCCTTCAATTTCTGGATCCTGTCTAATATTTCTATTATGAACTTCCAAANTGTTTATCGTATATTGTCTTAATAACCTTTATGAACTGTTCTCCAAAGTCCATGTAATTTAATTATTGTATCATAAATTGCCAATTGACATTGTCAAAAGCCTTTTGAGCGTCTAGGAAAATTAGTGCCATTTGTTTTCCTGGGTGCATTTCATACTATTCCAATGTACCTAAAATAATTCTTGTTTTTTATTTGTCTTTTTGGTAAAAATCCATTTTGATCTGAATGGATAAATTCAATCAGAAATCTTTTCAATCTCTCTGCTATTATTGAAGCGAAAATTTTGTAATCCACATTTAATAATATTGGTCTATAATTTTTTATCTGTGTAAGGTCCAAGTCCTCTTTTGGTATTAAAAGTAATATTTTTTTCTGTCCATATAGCAATACCTCATTACAAACTTCTTTCATTGGTGAGCTTAATATATCTTGTAGACATTTATAGAACTCTGCAGGTAGCCTGTCTGTCCTGGAATTTTATCATTTTTTTGTTTTTTTATAGCTTCCATCAGTTCCATCATTGTGATTTTTTCATTTAGCATAGTTTTAAAGTTCTCTGGGATTTTTGGTAGGATAGTGTTTTCGATGTATTGTATTTTTTCCTGAGGGATTTCTTCTGTATCATATAGTTTTTCATAAAATTCTTTAACTATTTTTTTTATTACATCATTTTGAAATTGTAAGCCTCCCTTCTCATCTTGCAATTTACTGTATTTATCAGTTTCTTTTTTTTAGTTTATAAGCGAGCCATCTTCCCGGCTTATTTGCATTTTTGAAGAAGTTTTGTTTTATTCTTTTAATTTGTTGAGCCAATTTCTCTGATTCTATTAAGTTTAGTTTGTGTTTTATTATCTCCATCTGTTTTTTCACAGATTTCTTTTATGGATATATTTGTAATTCTAGTTCCAATTTCTTAAATTCTTCCCTTAAATTTATACGTAGTTGTTGTTTTTCTTTGTTCTTTTTAGCCATATATGTTATAGCTAAACCTCTGAAATTATGATTTGTATTTTTTCATGGTTTTGAATTGAAACTGGGATAAAATTACTGACTATAAACCCTAGGCTTTGTGCTTGTCTGCTAAGTTACCAAGCTTCTACCGGTTTATGGTCTTGTATTTCAGGAAGCCAACAAATGAAATGATAAGTCATATGAAACAATGAGAAAAATGACAGAATAGATATAAACTGAAACTAGTTCTAAGGCTACCAGTAGTACTGAAGAGAATCATTATGGCTGGCTGTTCATGCATCCTTTTGCATCATACATCAATAATTGTGTTCTTGGAATACACCAAATCAAAACACCACTGTATAAACTAACATGATTGTCTGGTTTTGGCTTGGTCATAATAGTTTGCAAATCATAGTTGATAGATGAAATGTTTTGCCTGATTACAGCCAGTGTATAGCAGATTTTGTCTTGAAATTTCAGAAACTATGCAATAAATCATGCTTGACTCCAAGTAATTGACTCCTAAAGACCACGTAGATATTTAATGGACAGAAAAACAGTAAGAGTTGTAATATTTCTGCATTATGCCAGTTCACCCAAATGGTTAATTTTCCCAACACAGTAGCAAATACGTCTTCTCAGTCTTCCAAAGTACTTGAGAAAGACACCAACTCTTCTCATTTTTGTAGCATTTGTTTAGTCGTCTTCAGTTACCTTTCCCCAGATTTTATTCCAAGGATGACTGTAAGACTTAGTTCGTCTCATGACAGTAACAACGCACAATGCGTGCTTCTCAAACTGACACAGAGCTAAAGTTTCAAGGGAAAATAGGCTTAAGGCCTTTTCCACGAAACCCTGGAAGCCAACGCTATCTGCCTTTTTCTCTTCAGCAGCTTGGCAGCCGAGCCTTCGTTCCCGCCCCACCCACGCGTCAGCCTTTGGCTGGCCCCTGGGACGGAGGGGAAAGGAAAGGGAGGTCCAATTCCGCCCCTCTCCTCTTCTCCCCTCCCGAAGACGAAAGTTGACGTCATTATCCGGGCTCTTCTCACCGCGGGTCACAATGGAGTCGAAACGGAGCTCAACCGAAACGAAACGGCCGGGCAGCCCCCCGCTTCAGTGATCGCGGCCTGGCCTCGTTAACGCGGGCCCCGCTCGGCCGCCGTCGACATCCAGCCCAGCCACCAACGCTGTCAGGCCCTTGGCCCCTCCCCCCACCGGCTACACACGGCACACCAAGCAGACCCTGCCACTATACGGCGGCGACCCCAGCCTCACATAAAGCAAGGCGCGAGCGGGTGCTGCAGCTGCTGGTCCCTGCTCTGCTTTGGGCACGGAACGGGGCTGTGGGAGTGATTGACTGACTGACAATCAGGAAAGGGAGGGAGTCACGCTGGCCGCCGCGAACGCTGTTTGGGTGGCGGGGCCGGCGCCGCTGCGTTGACTCGGAGTCTGCGCTGCATATGCTGTGAGCTGAGCCCTCCTAGAGCCGCCATATTGCCCGGGACTCAGACGCTCCGTCTTTGCTGGTGCTGCCGTGTCCGTCGCGACTTTGCTCCCAGGCGCAGCACGGATTTCTTTTTCCTCTTTTAGAGGCAGTCTCCTAGGTTTCTCGCTGCTGGCCTTGCCAGTCCAGCTCCCCTTCTTCCTCTCTCTTCTTCCTATCCCCTTCTCCAGGGATTGAAGGTATCCGATTTCCCCGGATGAGGTAGAACAGCCCGGAGGCCTACCTCAGCCTAACGGGAGCTACAGGACGAGAGAGAGCGTCAGCCCGCTTGGGCCTCGCAACGCAACGCCGGCTCTGTGGCGGTCGCCGAAAAGCTAGCGACGCAAAACTAAAAGAATACAAGAAAAGGCCGCCCGGAAAGGAGGTTCAGTCAGGAAAGCGACACGGGACAGCTTCCTGCAAAGCGCGGCGTAGGAAAGCCGGCTTCTCTAGCAGCCACCGCCACTCGGATTTTCCTTGGAATGAGACGCAGCCCCGTTGGTTGCGGCGGCGGCGGCTTCTGCCGCCTGGGATGAGAAACTCTTCGGCCACACCCGCCGCAGCCTCCTCCTCCCTGCATCGCCAGCGGCAGCGGCGCCCGGGAGCAGAGCGGGCCTCGGCATTAGAACCAAGAGTAGCAGCAGGAAAAGGCGACGCTGTGTGGGGGTAAGCGAGCCGGGAAAGGGGCTGCTCCGTCGGGGAAAGGAAGGGTCGTTCTGTGGGTAAGCAGGGGGCAAATTCCAGGAGGAGGGGAGTCTTTCGCTTGGTATCTATCTCTTCATTCGTGAGTTAGCGTATCTTGGAGTGAGTAATGTCTGTTCGTGCGTGTGTCAGTGTCGTGGAGTATGGAGGGAAAATGGCTGACGACTCAGTCCTCATTCTTTCTGCCCGGCCTGAACTGGGCCTTGCAGGAGAATGGGGCGCGCACACCCCACATCCGCAATCCCGGGAAGAAAGAGAGACAACCTGCAGAGCTGGCCGGCTGTTGGCCTGGCCCCTCCTTAAATAGCGAAGAAAACTGGCGAAGAAGAGAGTACAAGGAGTACCCGGTAGATCTTCCCGGCGTTTAGTTCCTTTTGATTCTCGTTCCACTTCATAGCAAACGCCATTATTGAGGTGGAGTGATTGGAATCGTGTGGGCCTAGTCCACGCCAGGAAATAAGGCTCTGCACAGCCTCTCTTCTTTCTTTCTAAATCCGGTCTCGGATGTTGCGGCCCAGCGGTTTCGTCTTCGTTGTAAACATTATTGTCATGGGTGCAGGGTGGGCTGTGTCATGGCTGCGCTCTCTGTTTCCAGTAAAGCTGTGATATTCTAGGATTTTACCTTACATATCAGTATCTGAAGTTTAAATTGAGTCGAGTTTGCTAATTTGAATGTATTTGAGTTTTATAATTTTTATTGGACAGAATCTACATTGTAAATATTGTCTGGAATTTTTTATATATGAGACTGACGAATCTACGTACAAGATACGGTAAGAGACTAAACTGACCAATTCAGAATCTCATAGGTATCTTTAAAGCAAATTGGCTTTAAAATTGGCTTTCCTGAGCAGGTAGAGTTCTTTTGTAAGATACTTGAAATGTTTAAGGTGGAATTTTATCTTTTAAAGAATTGGTGGAAGAATGCCCATTGATTTTAATACAGTCTGATTGTGGCTATAACAAACTAATAATAAAGTTGGAAGGGACCTTGGAGGTCATCTACTCCAACCCACTGCTCAGGCAGGAAACCCTATACCATTACAGACATAATATTAACAAACTAATACTAAGTTTGCTACACAGTCCAGAATAGGTATTAAGTATGAATAGAAAAAAAACATAGCTGTAATTATGTGAGGACTGCTAAGTCAAGCCTAATGAAACTCAGTGAACCTCTAATAAATATGTATGTGGTAGATTATAGTAATGGTAGATTATTCTGGTACTGAACTTTCTAAGATACTTTAAAGTCTTCCCAGTGCTGGGCTGTTCTGTCAGTATCCTAATTTTGCACAACATATTTTAAACTATGCTTCTGGTACAGATTGTTTGGATGGACTTATATGTTGATAGAAATGTGAAATCAGGGGGTGTGGTTTCTATTATTTAGTGCATAATGATACATTTTATGTCTGTTTAGTTTTTTATGTAGCTATAACTAGTCTTAGTGCAATGTATGCTAGCATATATGTATTAATTGGTTTTCTGTTTTCCCATTTATATTATACTGAGTTGTGTTGCTACAAAAAACCTTTTGGCAGAATTGAATTCATCAGTACTATAAAAGTTGTAGGGCTATTAAAACCTGTTCCATTTCAGAAAATAAACAATGTGGAAATGGGTTGTGACAATTTTTATAATTCCTTAAATTGTTGAGGTATATGTTGTGTTATTTTTTTAATAATGGAAAGGAAAATTGGGCAAATGCAAACACCCTTTTACCAAAGTATTTCTACCATATCTGGACCTAAGAATGGCATATTACTGAAATTTATGGATTGCTTTTAATACAATTAATAAAATCTGGAATAAGTTGCCATCCTATTTTTTCATATATTTATAAAACATATTACTAGCAAGTTTTCTGTTTAAACATGGAAACCACATTGATCTACAACTAGTGTTTTTCCCCCAAGTTAAAATGCTATGTATATTTGCTTAGAAGTATATTTCATTGAAATCAAGGGCAGTTGCTTATAATATTGCATAGGATGTACTGTAAAAGTAATATTATAGTGTCTTTTGATTTACTTGATTTTCTTCCCTATGCCTTTCAAAAATATAGGTCATAAAGCAATCACACAAAACTTTAAGTGAGCCTTTGTAATTGGTTCACTTTTAGCTTGCTCACATTCAGCATATTTGAATATTTCTTAATGAATATAATTTACTTTTTGAAAAATTAAAGTTTTAAAATATGTTTCTTGAAATACTTTTACAAAAACAATTATGTTACAGTAATGCTCATTATGAAAAGTAAGGATGAGATAGAAACCCTAGGGGGGAAAGGTATAGAAGATTTTCACTGTATTTAACTGTAAGAAAACTAGTTTTTCCAAAACTAATTTACCTTTAAAATAGGATCATCTTAGACTCACTCAAGAACAAACAAAAATGTGAAGGGAGATTTTAATCTTTGGGGATAAGAAATATCTTAAATTCACGGTCATGTTTCTTTTAGGTAAATGTGTTAATCACTTTAAATATTCATTTCAAAACACCAGTGATATAACAAGGCTATTATACCAAACATAATTGGGGAAATAAATTGTGTCAGGTGATTATCATGGTATTTATAGTCAAGAGTATAGCAATTGTTCTTTTGTGTGAGAGCTGGGAGCTAGCATTTAAAGTTTAAAAAATGTAGTAGATTTTGTTTCAAAAAAGTAACACTAAATTAAAATTATTTGAACTAAAAGCACTTCACTGGTAATTGGAAATATATTGAATAAACATATTTTAAAATCTGTTCTTGGAATAATCTGTTGTGTTTGAAGTGCCTTCATAAAAAATTACATATGATTTTCAAGCATAATACTTCATAATGAATGCTTCCTTTTGTATTTTATGGAGTGCTTGTCAAATTCATATGATTAGTTCATATCATATAGGTTTAGATGTGAAAATCTGGAGTCCATGTAATCTTAGTATTTTCTAAAAAAAAAAGTCTTTATAAAAATAGCATGTCTCTCTTTTACTGTGTATCAATTTGATTTTTCTTACTGTATTTATCTGTTTTGTTCTATTATTGCAGTTGTGTATATGTATTCAGTTTTTACAATTACCATTTCTCTAGTTGAGACCAGTGGGACTCAAGCTAATTGAGACGTGGATCCAAAACACCACTAGCTGGAAGTAAGTTTTTTTAATGTTATCATATATTAAGTTTAGATTGTGGCAATATACACTTTGAATTAAACGATTCTTTGGTAATGGAACAACATCAAACCCATCAATATTTTTCCTTTTTCTACTCTTTGCGCTTGAATAAATTTTATTGATCTGGGCAAAGAACTCTTTATTATTTCAGATCTGCATGAAATAATAGTAACTACTTGGTAAACATTTACCTAATACAGGTAGTCCTCAACCTAGTCCCAGACGTACAACCACAATTGAGCCCAAAATTTCTGTTGCTAAGTGAAACATTTGTTAATTGAGTTTTGCCCCATTTTATGACCTACTTGCTATATTTGTTAAGTGAATCACTGCAGATATTAAGTTAGTAATACGGTTGTTAAATAAATCTGGCTTCCTCATTGACTTTGCTTGTCAGAACGTTGACTGCAGGGCACTGCAAGCATCATAAATATGAATCAGCTGTCAAGCATCCGAATTCTGATTTTGTGAACGTGGGGATGCTACAACGGTCGTAAGTGTGAAAAATGGTCATAAGTCATTTTTTCAGTGTTGTTGTAACTCTGAACAGTCACTAAGTGAATTGCTGTAAGTCAAGGACTACCTGTATTTCTAAAATGATGAGGTACCTACTACTTCATGCAGATTTGAAATAATAAAGAATGGAAGTTATATATGTAAGTAATTACCTATCTTTAACAATATTAATATTTTACATGTGTTACATACTTTGTTCTATAACATTGAAAGTCACACTGATTATGTTGTTTTTTATATTTAATGATAAATGGCAGCAGATAAAAACTGTCTGTACATTTGTTTTGGAATTATCTACATGGTGATCCATAGTTATATAAATGTAAATAACTTCATATTGTGTGTGTTCTACAGGAACTTGCACCTAGATTTTGAAATATCCACATTTTCGTTGCATTGTTTTATCATTGTAAGGGTAACAGTAGTGCTATTGATGTACATAGGGTAGTGCAAAATATTTTTTCCTCTTCTGCCATGGCCTTTCTTAGCTTTTGACTTCTGTACCACCTTTCATAGGTGATATAGAATTATAATACATCTAGCAATGTAGGTAGTCCTCAGCTTATGATCACAGTTGGGACTGGAACTTCTGTTGCTAAGTATAGGAACCAGATTTATTTTTTGGCATAATAAATTGTTTTTAATCCAATATTTTATTTGCTGTACCCCAGACTTGGGTTTTTATACCATTTCCACCCATTATCTAACAATACTGGGAATGGCCCATGTTTAAAAAGTTAAAATAAATATCTCCAAATAAATACCTCCTGTGATAGTGGAAAAATTGAGAGATCTTATTTTTTTCATGCTGTGACTACTTGAGAAGTTATTAGATTTATATCCCATCTTGGCAAAGATTTATCTACTTGAGCAATGTTTACTTGACCTTTTCTATTAGTTCTATTTTATTAAAGTTTCACACATTGTACTAAGTTATTGTTTACCTTAAAAATTGTTTCTAGGACACATTGTGGCTATTTTTGTACATATTGCGCACTAAAATCATAGGATTCCTAAAATACATTAAGCCAAAATGCAACAAACTGCCATTGTTCTATTGTTGCAATGTTACTGGTAGTAGGGGTAGTCCTACTACCTGTAACATTGCAGATTACAACCATTTGTTTAGTGACTGTTAAAGTTGGAATGGCACTGAAAAAGTGATTTATAACTGTTTTTCACACTTATAGCTATTGCAGCATTCCCCTAATTATGTGATCAAAATTCAGACACTTGGTAACCAGCATATATTTATGACAGTTTCAATGTCATGGGATTATATGATTACCTTTTGCAACCTGACAAGCAAAGTTAATAGGGTAGCCAAATTCACTTAACAACCATGTTACAATCTTAAAAAACTGCAGTGATTCACTTAACAATTGTGGCAAGAAAGGTCATAAAATGGAACAAAATTCACTTGACAACTCTCTTGCTTTTTAACAGAAATTTTGGGCTCAAATTGTGGTCATAAATCAAGGACTACCTGTACAAACAGTTGTTGAAAAAGTCCTGTAATAGCATTGATGTTATATTTATCTTTCAATCTAGAGTTTTTTTCTGTGATTCCAAATCTTGTTTCGGTCTGTACTCAAAATATTTTAGATACATTTCATGAAATATTTAATTATTAATTTTATCTGCCTTTAATAATGCAGGTTTTGGTTTGTGTTTAGATTTTTTCCAAATATTTACATGCCTTGTTAACTTTATTGTTAGGTGTCTACAGAAGTCCAAGCCTATATGCAGAGTTCATAAAGATAGTATAGATATCTTATCAACTGATACCATGATATATGCTTTGCCTCTGTTAATCAGATCAGTGGTCTAAGTCGGGGTTCCCAACCTCCGGGATGTAGCCCACTACCAGGCCATGGTCTATTCAGAACCAGACCCCACGAATGGCGGGCCGGTATGCACGTGCGCGTATAGCTTAAGTTGCATGAGTAGTGGACCGGTGCGCATGCACAGATCAAATTATGCAAGTCGAGCTGCGCATGTGTGCCAGCCCGCTGCTCACGCAACTCAAGCTACACGCGCACGTGCATACCGGCCCACTGCAAAGTTGTAACTTTTGCACTACTGTTTTAGATGGTGTTAGATTTTGTTCTTAATGCTGAAAGAGATGCAAAATGGTTGAAAAAAAACCCCCTTGAATATTATTTTGGGCCAAATACTCTTGCTCTTCAATTGACCTGCCCTGAAAATAGCATTACACTACTCAAATATAAAGAGTTAGGAGTAGTTTTAGTTCATATGCACATACTTTTGTTAGATTTTGTGGTAACATATTCTAGATAACAGTGAATGCTATACTACTGCTCTACATTTCAATCCTGATAGAGGTTTTTAAAATATTTTTTAAACTTTAATATTTTTTCCCATATTTTAGACAAAACATACAGGCAAAAAACTGTTACCGGGGATTAAATTGCCATTCAGTTTTAAAATTATATTAGATTCCCCCTTTCTTCCAGGAGCTCTACATAACTCTTCCTCCCTTTCCCCATAATAACTCTGTGAAGTGAGTGTTTGGTCCTTTAGATAGATAGATAATTTAATTTGTATACCGCCCTTCTCCCATAGGACTTTGTTGTATAGTGAGCTTCCCTGGCTGAGGGTATACTTGAACTTGGGTATTCTGACTTTAGTCCCACACTTCAACTACTACTCAATGCAATTTATTAATTGTTGTTCTTACTCTCCTGATTATAATTTTGATATGATGGTTCATTTTCTTTCTCCCTTCCTGATACAGGAATGTTACTATGAATTGATTGTGTCATTTACTTGAGAGAATTATTCAGATTGAAAGATCCTTCATAATTTTGTACTGCCACAATGCTACCTTGTCTTCCAAACTGGTTTCTTTGTTTGTTTAGCGTATGGCAGTGGTGGCGAACTTATGGCATGTGTGCCAGAGGCGGCACTCAGAGCTCTCTCTGTGGGCACGCGTGCCGTGCCCCGGAGATGGCAACCGTCCCTCTTCAACCAGCCGCCTGCTAATTCACCGAGGTCCCAGGTGGCCAGATGCATCCCAGCATGGCTGATTTCCCTCCCCCCCTATCCCATCCCTCCTGGCCATGCTCTCCTTTTCCCGGGCACTTCAATTCTCTCCACTGCTTGTTTCCCCCTCCCCCCCCCCATCTCTGCCATTTGGCCATCATGCATTCTGCCCCTTCTGTTCCAGCTGATCTTTGCTGTCTTCTTTCTCCCACTGCTGACAAGGTATGCCTGATCTGGCCCTTCACAAGGCAGCGGCTGGCTGCACCAGGCCATTTTCCTAATGCTACATGCAGCCTTGTTCAAATGGTGCGTGGCCTTTTTCACGAGGCTTTGGAAGGTTTCGGAACCTTGTGAGAAAGTTGTTCTTTGTCCAAAACACATGCATCCTCAGGAAGAAGGCTTGGTGTGGCCAGCAGCTGCCTTGCAAAGGGCTAGGCTGGGCATGCCTTGTCAGCAGCAAGAAGAAGATGACACAGGTTAGCTGAAGATGGCAGACACAGTGGAGTGCAGGACAGTTAAAAGGGAAAAAATGGAGAATAGATAAAGGGATGAGGGGGGGATTAAAGTGTCCCTATAGTCATGAGTGTAGGCAGTCTTGCAAGCACTTGAATTTTGATCATGTGGCTGCAAGGGTGCTGCAGCGGCTATAACTTTGTGCACCAGACTTAACTATCACTCATTTAAGCCACCATAACTGAATGAGTGATCATTAGACTTGTAATTGCCTTTAACCAGATCTTTTTTGTGTGGCTTTTCTTGTTAGGTGTAGATTATAAGACTACTGCTCTTAAGTTCTGTGCAACTATTGACTTACCTCTATGTCTTAATACATGCATAATTGCTTGCAAAAGGACAGAAAGTACCAGTTCTTTTCCACATCAGAATGCCATAAAATTGTAGCAGAGATCTGGGTCAGTTGGCTGCTGTGTAAACATGAGAGACTAATAAAAAGAATGTAAGAATCTTGGTGGATTGGAACAGGTCTATACAGTCCAGCATTGTTTCCATATTGGCCAGCTGATGCCAACAGGATACTCACAAGGTATATACATTAGTGCAGTATATAATTAAGGAGTGACTGAATATCTGAAGCTCAGTTTTCCCAGTTTTGAACTTTTTATAATCATTCTATTCCATGTTCCATCAGTTGCAATTTTTCAAAAGCCCAAACAAAGATTTGCTTGAATGCTCTTGCATGTTTCTGTAATATACATTATTGTGCATATTTGCTTTAACATGCACATTTTAGTTTAGTAATGTTTGATTTGTGAATTGCATAATTGAGAAGATGAATTCACAGCATGTGAGTCTGGTTATATAAAAGAAAATATATAGACATGTTAGCCAAAATTAAATAGACTATATTATGACTGAACCTAGCTTTTGTGTCTTGTAACTCCTATCCTATAGAAACTTCTGATATCAGTATTATAAAACTAAGAGACAAGATTCTTCCTGTCTTTTTTACGCTATTGAAAGCTTTATACAATCACCCTTCTCCCATACATTCCTCTCGTCTAAGATAAAACTGCAAATATTAGCATTTTTTTTGTTAACAGTATAGCTTTAGCTGCCCTTTTACACATTTTCAATTCTTGAGTTTTTGAGACTCAGAATAAATGGTGTATGTTAAAATAAATTTTAAAATTAAAAAAAAAAAACATTATACTTAAGAATATGAAAATTAATTTGGAGTGATTCAGAAATGAATGTGGCAGGTTTGCTCATTTGGAGTTGCTGAAACAGAGATTTTTTAAGTTATAATTGCAGACTTATAAAATTAAACTATATGCTATAGTGTTACAATAAGAAAACAATTCTGTAATTCAAATATATTGTAGATATTACAGCAATGAAACTACAGGGATTAATAAGCTTTTCTGTTAAAAGAAAAATTGTTATAAAACATTTTTTCTATACAGTAAATTGCTACAATGTTTTGTGAACAGCAATATTGATTCTTTTTAGTTGCATGTTTGTTAAGCCCAGTTTTATATTAAGTTTATTAGAGACTGCCACTGAAGAGACCAAACTACTTTAAAGGCCTTTACTCTTTTGATTAGTGTAAAAGTTGTTCAAATGGCATTTTTCTGGTCTTAGAATATTAGATGTTATACAATTGTATATCTGTGCTAAATTGCATCTATTTCTAATACAGGTAGTCCTCAACAACAGTTCATTTAATGACTGTTCAAAGTTACAACAGCACTGAAAAAGTACTTATGACCATTTTTCACTTAAGACCGTTGTAGCATCCCCATGATCTCGTGATCAAAATTCAGATGCTTGGCAATTGACTTATATTTATAATGGTTGCAGTGTCCCCAGGTCATGTGATCACATTTTGTGACCTTCTGACAAGCAAAGTCAATGGGAATCCAGATTCACTTAACCATGTTATTAATTTAACAACTGCAGTGATTCCCTTAACAACTGTAGTAAGAAAGGTCGTAAAACAGCAAAATTCACTGAACAAATGTTTCACTTAGTAACAGAAATTTTGGGCTCAATTGTGGTCATAAGTTGGCATAGGAATAATCTCTTACATATATGTAAAGTTGTAACTTAATTTTCATTCGGTTAAAGTGTAGAAAAACATATCAGATAAAAATATATTGATTAGTAAGATTTCTATGAATGTGGTTTTCAGTATTCTCATAGCACCCATGCCTGTAACATATCAGTGACCATTGTAGTTCATTTTCTTGTTGATTCCTTCCATAGACTTATTTTCCTTTATATTTCTGTTATTGCTCCTGATTTTAATTTAAAATTAGGATGTCAGAGCATGCACAGTCTTATTGTGCAAGATAACCCAGGAGTAAACACAGTAAACAGTGGTCTATATTAAATGGTGGTTTATCTTACACTATCTACAACATCATACACCAGGAACAATATATGTGTTAATACAGCAGGAGCCAACAAACCACAATTAGAGCAGGAAATGGAAGAGAGAGAACACATCAGTAGAGCCTGCTCTTTATACAAAGGCTCTTAAAGAGACACAAACCCTGCTGAGTCATTCCCTTCATTACATCTTAAATCTTAACATTACATAAGCTGGTTAGCTGTGAAATCAATACCTTGACATAGGATAATGAAATCTTTTGAAATGTGCTGTGTTATGCATTAGTATATGATGAGCAGTGAGAACTATTTCTAGAAAACATTTTAGCTGTTTTTTCTTTTTCTCAAACACAAAGCAATACTTAAAGTGATTTAAATGTAACAATAGAATGAATATTAAAGTTGAAAAGTTTTTGTTCCTATATTAGAATTCTGTATATATCATTCATACATTCTATTTAAATTTAAAGGGAAAACATGAATCCATTTTTAAGTTCTAAATCTACATCCTGAGTATGCCTAAAGTTATAAACGTTTTAAAGAGCTATGAAATTATCAAATTTGATGAGTGTAATATCAGTGACATTGTAATTTGCAGTTATATAAAGTCTGAAATTTTGATACTTTTTAAAAAAAAAAATAGCAGTGGAAAAATGTTCATGCTGTGTTACACTGACAATATCATAGCCTAAAACTGTATTTGAGTTATATATAAATTTGTAAATAACTGGTGGGATGGCAAATACATATTTTGCTCCTGAAATTTTTATCTGGGAGCAGTTTCATTTTACATCACTTGATAGATAACAGATATCCAGCAAATACTAATTACGTATAAAGTAAAATTTGAAGAAATCGTATACAGAAGTACTCAAAAATTAAAAAGTACTTAGTGCTCATCATGTGCCAATAACTTTTGATGACTTGGCTAATAAACTTTTAAATGTAACCAACCAATGCAGCTTGCATAGTAATGATACATGGATATAATATGAAGAGCCTGTCCTTGTTTGTGCTGATGTGTTTTGGACCAGCTGTAGCTTTCAGTTGGTCTTCAAAGATAGCCCCATATAGAGTGCATTGCAGTATTCCAATCACATGCTAACCAGGACATGAGAAACTGTCTAAAGGCCTCCTGGTGAAGGAAAGTAAGAACATACAACCTGTGGAAAAGTCCTCCTGGTCATTGCTGCTGCTTACTCATTGAGCAGAAGCTGCAAGTCCAAGAGGACGCTCAAATAGTGCACCAGTCTGAAATGGGGAAGAGTGGCCAATCCAGAAGAATATCATGGATCATCATATTGAAACTACTGAAAGATCAAGGAACAATATATATGTACCATTCCATCCTGCTCCACCTATGCTGGCTCAGGAATTCTGGGAGTTGAGGTCCACGAGTCATAAAAGAGCCAAGGTTGCCTACCCCTGGTCTAGATAATTTATTTTATAGAACAAAACCACTCTGGTTGCCATCTTAGCATCTTCTCCACAACCTTTCCTGCAAAGGGAAGTGTGAAAGTGGATAAGACTGTAAAAAAGTTCCTAATTTGGTGACTGCTACATGTTAGTTCTGGTGAACATGATAATAATAGATACTAGTTTGAGGAATAATTGTTCAGCTTTCTGAATTAATGCAATCTAGGGCGGAATTACTTTGCTATTGAAGCAAATGAATCAGAACAAACAAAACTAAGTGAGTGTGATGACTGGTGAGTATCTGAATAGAAAAGGAGATATGTGTTTCAAATACATGGTTTAACAAAAGTCTGAGCACATAGCAAAGGGATAAAAAATCTAAAACTAAAACTAATAATATGATTATGATCATTATTATGAGAGAAAGTGAAGGATATAGGAGTGATGAAAGGTTTTAAATGTGATATTAATCCTTGTTTCTTAGTGTCATAAATGAAAAAGAAAAAAGTGCTCACTGAAGAGAAAAAAGTGATTAAAATCTAAAGTAACATTGGATTGCTATAGGAAGAGAAAGTTTAAGTCTTATGAAAAAGCATTAGAGATTGATTTCCTAACAGAGTGAGCGAAAAAGAATATAAGGGTTTGTTGTTTGTATATATTGAAACTGCTAGAAATAGAGCAGAAAAAGAATGAAATTAAAGAATATTAAAGGAGTCCAAGAAAATGATACATTTAATACATTTGTAGAATAATAGTGCCAAGTTGAAGAGCAGAATTGTATTGAATGCTGTAAATAATAATCTCCAAGAAAAAAATGTTGGAAAGGAAATAATAAATGGAGTGAGAAGACTAAAATATTGTAAGATTGCAGATCTAGATGAAGTTATTGAAGAAATGTTAAAATGGTGTTTCTCAGCCTTATTTTTCGTTATTGTACTGTATGTGTATCTGCTTTATACATAAAAATCCTAAGTTTTATTCAGGTTTTTTTGCAATGCGGGGTTAAGATAACCAACATTTTAAAGTTAAAAGTTTAAAAGCTATTAACATTTAATTTAATGTTATAATAGCATCTGTTAAGTAACTTGTAACAATGTGTTACACAGACATTTTTTAAATTATGTATGCAAATTAGTAATTCCTATGACTACATCATAGTGATGTAATTGCAATTGCTTGTAATCCAGTTTTTTAAAAATCATTTAAAATGTTAGAAAACAAAGATGTACTTTTGCCCTTTCGGTTCACAATAGACATTACCCTCAAGGCAGCCAGTGTAGTCAATATATACGGGTAGTCTACTTTTCACCATGATTTTGAGATGATCAATCAATCAAATGTTTTCCATTCACAGTCATCCACTTGTCATAGTATTGTAGAATTGATCTTACATACATTTTGAGTTTCTTCCATGAGCATAATGCTACTTGTGTGATATCCAAGAAAACCAAACAAGATAAATTAAATACATGATATTTTGTTGGTGGGGTTGAGTTTTGATGGGTCACAAATTATTGTAATATTTAGGATGTTTTTCACATTGGTACCCTAGGAACCAATTTTTGTTCCCTTGGGGATATTATTGCCCCATAACAATTTGTATGTTAAAATCGGTGCAAACACAAAAATGTGTTAATGCTTGTGATTTACTTATGAAATGAGGATACTTACTATCAATGAGGTAGTGTTGGCATATTGTGGGAAGAATTTGTTCTCCAGCATGAGGATGGAGAATCCACGAATGGGTTTACTTCATCTTTCTGCCCAATAGACTAAGTCTGACAAGTTGCCATGCCTCCTGCTGGGCTAATCCTACCCAGTTACAACTTAGTCTTGCACCCAGCAGGACGCGTTGGTTCATTGCTCAGACTTCCAGCAGGTTGTATGAACCCCATCCGTGAATTCTCCAAGGATTTCATCGCAGCGCTGATCAGAGCGCTCCTTGTAAACTCCTTGCAAACTTTTTGTAGCCTTTGGAATTTTTCCCCCAAACTTTCAAAGTCAGTGCTAGCTTTAGTCATAATAAAGATTGCTGGGTCCGCAAAGGAGGCAGATAAGCAGTGAAAAGGAGGCTGCAAAAGGAGTGATACTTCTGCTTCAGCCACTGCTGCTGGCTGCAAGAGGTTGTGCAGAACTGGGAGAGAAGGAAGCTGGGCTAGCTGTGCACTTTCGGGTTTGCTTGCCATCCCACAAGGCAGGGTGGTTGGACCCAAAAACATATAGACGAAGGGGATAGCAAGGGGGAGTTGCAGCCCTCTCTGAAGTCGTAAGTATGGACAATTTACAAAGCACCCAAATGTTGGTCATGTGACCCTGGGATGCTATAACAAGTATAATATTGGGGATTGGTCATAAGTCCTCTCAGTGCTGTTGTAATTTTGAACAGTTGCTGAACAAGTCATAATTTGATGATTACCTTGATTTATACTTCATGACTAAACCAACACCTTTATTTTCTTATATGTTTTCTTCAACTTGACAAAATCAGACTATTTTTTTTAAACAAGTTTTATTAATTTTCCAGTTTTACATCCTAGTATTTAGGAAGCAGAGTGGTGATTGAGTAATCAATACTCCAGTAACAAGATCTTTCATACATGTCTCAGGTTACATCAGCAAAAATTCCCTCTCTATTTCTCTTGATTATTATATCACATTTAAATTAATACATTTCTAATTATAACTCGATCAATTAAAGCATTTATCAGTATATTTTAACTTATACATATCCGTGTCCTGTTTTTAAATTTTACCTATTTTCAATTACAGTGTTCCAATTTAGCCTTTAATATCCATAATATTTAGATTTTGGGTAACCCAAATTTCCCTTATTTCATTACAAAATAATTGTCATATCTAAAATACACATATTGTTTACTTAAATACATTCTTACTTTATTTCACAAATATATTCTATTTCTCATCCCAGTATCTCATCACTTACTAATAAAGTATCCTTTATTGTCTCAATCCAACTTCCGTATTATAATTCAAAACTATATTCTAATGGCTAATTTTCATTTCCTTTATAAATCTAAGTCCTAAATATTAAATCAATATCTTTTAAAATCTCCTTATCCCATTAAGTAAGATTTTAGGCTCTTCCATTATGTCAAAAAAGAAAAAAAATCCCATTTTTTAAGTCTAACTCTAGCTTTCTTTTTGTGCCAAGCAGGCTTCCATACCAGTGCCTTTAAATCCTCAAATGGATCTCCATTCCTACACATGTTATTTGAATCAAGGGAGACCATCCAGTTATCAATTTTTCAAAGGAACTGGGCCCTTTATAATCATTGGATTGTTGCCCTAATAGTTCAAATCTCCATATTCAGTTTAAAATATTTGTCAGTTCAGTCCGGTCTTCTTCC
Organism: Protobothrops mucrosquamatus; assembly: GCF_001527695.2. Taxonomy (NCBI): domain Eukaryota; kingdom Metazoa; phylum Chordata; class Lepidosauria; order Squamata; family Viperidae; genus Protobothrops; species Protobothrops mucrosquamatus. The sequence continues at coordinate 658,548 of NW_015386638.1, read as the reverse complement.
GGTTTCATCTGGCTTGAGTCATGTCCAATGTTGTGATTGTTTGATTAGGTTATCTAGGTTCTCAATATGCTGTGGTTGTTGATCTTTAGCACCCTCCATCTTAGTGTGGCTTTCTTCGGTTTCTGTTGCTTTTTGAATTGCAGATTTTTTAGTTGAAATCAGGATTTGACTATCAAAGTTTTCAGTAGATTGTACTTGTTGTTCTTAAAGGCCTCCTTGATATTAATTTGTTCCTCTTCTGTTGCTTTTTGGATTGTAAGTTCATCAGTTGAAATCTGGGCTTCATTTTTTAAATTTAAGGTGGAACCTTTGTCTTTCAATCTGGAATTCATTAGCTCAATAGCTTCAAGGATTTTTTCAAGTATAAGTTTATGGTTAAGTTGTGGGTAGTATTTCTCCATTTCTATGGTGTTTACAGATAGTACTTTAGTGGAGACTATTTTTGATAAAAGTCAGTGAATGTCCACCTCCACTATTCCTAGAAATTGTTTTCACCACCCAACTGTTTCAAATTCTTATCTTTTTTAGATAGTGCCAAGGACAAATCTAGGCAGTAAGCAGGTCTCACAGTCAAAGAAATTCACTTGCTATACCAGCCTTCACCACAACATGTCCCTGATAGCATGGAAAGTCTTTTTCCAAACTCAAGTTAGGCTTTTATCCAGTTTAATTTTTTTCCCCAACTTAACAAGTAGATAAGGTAATAAGTCCCCGTAGAAATTGGAACTTTTTGGGACCCCAAATATCCAAAAAGTGCAAGTCCAGTTATTTAGTTGTTTAGTTTAGTTGTTCTTTTCTTTTCAAAGCTTTATTTTCCCAAAGTAGGCAGACGCCGCCATGTTAAAAGGGGGGAAGAAATTTCAAGAGGCTTTTATAGGAAGGTAGTTGGGATACAAGAAAGGTAAGGCAAGGTCTCACCCAATTCCTCCGCGGTGCTTTCATTGTGCTTGGGGGTGATTTTGGCTTTTGGCTGGTACGGCTTAGTTATCGGCCATGTTGATGGCCGATCTTTTCTCCGTCAGTCCAAAGGAGCTGCCTCGGATCAAACGGAAGGGCTCCCGCCCTTCCGCGATCTGTCGAGGGTCTTCCTCATGGTCGTCGCCCCTCCAGGGCAACTTTCGACCCTTTTCAGGGTCTCCCAATGAAGAAAAAATGGAGGCGGAGAGAGCGCTCCCCCTGCACATCCGCCAGCGCCGCGATCGCAAACCGGAAGCCCAAATCAGACTATTTGAGTGCCTTGGTATTCAGCTTTTATTAAATGTTCAATTACAATTATGGTCTACTTTGGATAAAGATGTGCAATGATTTTTATAAAAAAAAAGTTCTTAAAATTTTAGGCCAAATAGCTGGATTCAAAATGATGAGTTTTCCAAAATTGATTAACTTGTTTCAAACATTTCTAGTAAATATTTTAAGTAAGAGCATTCTAAAAGATTGAATTGTAGAAATATTGTATGTATTTTTCAGAAAAGGGAAATCGGGGTACAATTTTTTGAATGTGGGTTTTCGAGCCATTGTTTTAGTTCACATTTTTCTTTTTATTTTGGAATATTGAACTAGACATTGAAAATGTCGAAAATTCATATATATGTGTGTGTATGTTTATGCATGGATTCTAGAAAATAAATGGAACTACTAATGTAGCTATGATATAAATTAATAATATAACTAATAGTAATAGATATAACTAATAGATATAACTAGTGGTACTTTAATAGTAGTAGATATAATTAATAGTAACTATGATATAAATTTGAAGCAAAAGGATTCAAGGTCTTAGGAGCCATGGTGGCACAGTGGTTAGAATGCAGTATTGCAGGCTAACTCCCCACAGTTAGGAGTGCAGTCCTGACTGGTTCAATTCAGCTTCCATCCTTCCAAGGTCAGTAAACTGAGGACCCAGATAGTTGGGGGCAATATGCCGACATTTGTAAACCATTTAGAGCAGAGGTTCCCAACCTTTTGGGCACCAGGGACCGGTTCCAGGGAGAGAGATTTTTCCACGGACCGGAGAGTGCAGGGTTTTGTGTGCTGCCTGCATTCCGTGGATGGGGCTTGTTTGTGTGGCCCAGTTGCTGGCATGTCACAGGCCGGTACTGGTCCACAGACCGGGAGTTGGGGACCCCTGATTTAGAGTATGTGGTAAGCATTTTGGGGCAGAATAGAAGTCTAAGTGCTATTACTATTAAAGATTAATTCTGGATGTTTTTTCTCTTACACCTTCCAATGGAAAATATTTGATTTAACAAAAATCAAAATTAAACTGATTTTTATGGACAAAAGTGATTGTACAAAATAAGAGATTTCTATAGAATTTATTTCCCTCATTTGCAAAGAAACAATTTATAAAATAAAATCCTTACAATGGTATCAATTCAATTTGTATTTACAAAGCAGAAAGTGTTAGATTTGTCTATTTTCCCCTTTAAATTTTTGAAAAGTTAATTGTTACTTTCTACTTGGAATCTTAAAGTATGATTTCTAAATCCTCTTAAGACCTTGTTAGAAACAGGTAAGTATCATTGTGGTTTGAAAGAAGGATGAGAAACAAATTAGATAAACACCTGCATAATAATATATAATTATACTTAACAGTTACCAAGGACAATTCTTTTAGTTCCATTATAAGAGTTCCATGTAAAATTTTATGTATTTGGTATTTAACCATGATTTAGAGCAGAAGTCCCCAACTTTTTGGGCACCAGTGACCGGTTCTGTGGAGAGAGGTTTTTCCGCAGACCAGAGGTGCATGGTTTTGTGTGCTGCCTGCATCTCGCAGATGGGGCTTTGCTTATTTGTGTGGGCCGGTTGCTGGCATGCAGTAACCTGGTACTGATCCACGGACCGGGGATTGGGGATCCATGTTTTACAGAACAGTGTTGTTGATGATATGTTACAATTTTCTTTCGTTTTCTAAAAGAATCGGTACATAGAGTCTTTGCTATGAAAGGTTCAGATATATCTGCTCTTTTATTCTACTTCAGGATCCTCTAGAACAGAGATGGTGAACCTTTTAGAGACCGAGTGCCCAAAAATCGCCCTGCTCCCGGCCCGTACCCGCTCGGTGCCCACTTCATTCCCCTACCCCTACCCCTACTCCACCCCCACCCCACCCACCGCCTCCACAGCTCGCTGCAGCATATTGCCCAGGCAGCCCTGCAGCGCCATGGCAGCCACGCCCTCTGCCTGCGCCCCGCAGCATCACCGCGCGACGGGGTGCAAGGGCGGAGTCTTGTCCCTGCTGCCTGGCTGCCATGTCCTTGGTTGCGCTGCTCCGTGCAGGCTGTGCCTGGGGGCGACTCTTCAGGGGAACTGCTGGTGAGGGGGCTGTGGGGGGAGGCAGGGCTGGGGCGATGGCATGCATGTCCACAGAGAGGGCTCTGAGTGCTGCCTCTGGCACGCATGCCATAGGTTCACCACCACTGCTCTAGAAGAATGAAGGTCTTTTTGAGAAGGTCATTTCATGATGTTTACAGCAGAGAGTAACTTTGAAAGTCTTGTTTATTGGTTGACTTATATTACTTCATTTTTTTTTTCAACAAAATTTTTATTGGTTTTTATTTAACATGGTGGCAAGGCCATCAATTAATCAAAACAAAATCGTACTTATACAATTCAAATTATATCAATATAATTAACTCAGTTATACATATAAATAATCTATTATTATTTTAATGTATCCTACTCCCCCCTTTAATCAATACTATTAACTCTACTTCTATACTCCCTCCCANCCCCCCCCCCCGGACTTCCCAGAACTGATTACAGGATTAAACATTCATCCTCCCAAATCTATATAAAGCTACCCAATATAAACTAATCTAATATAAACATACTTTAACTCATAAAGAGATAATCAAATATAAGCTAATATAATCTATCTAAATATAACCAATCCATCCTCACCAATCCCTTAATCATACAAAAAACTTTGCCATATCTTCAATTTATCAATTATATATAGAACATTCCATCACCCCTACAATTATATATAATATACCATCACCCCTACACCATAATCAAATATTTATGATATTTTAAAATAATAATAATAAAGAAGGGATATATCAGTTTTTAATCTAAACCATCATTATTAATTTTTTCCCCCCACTGCTTCCCTTGGTATACAGTACTATAATTTTCCATGTATTAATATTTCTTTAAAATTGCATCCCAAAATGTTAATAAATTCTTTAAAATTAATCCCTTAATATCCCAAACAAAAGAACCTGTATAATTTCATTACAAGATACTCTTAAGAAATAAGCAATAATATCCCCCAACTGCTTCCCCTGAAATGCAATACCATAATTTTCCATTTCTATAAGTATTTTAAAATTGCATCCCAAAATCACAGCTAAGTCCATCACTGCCTCTTCTCTATAGTCTTATAAATTTTCTTTAGTTGTTTCCAATCCAGTTTCCCCTTTTACAGCTATTTCTTACACTTCTCCCTCCTTCCAGAAAGAGCAATAATATCCCCCAACTGCTTCCCTTGAAGTGCAATACCATAATTTTCCATTTCTATAAGTATTAAATTTGCATCCCAAAGTCACAGCTAAGTATCACTGCCCCTTCTCTGTATCCTTATAGACTGTTGAAGATCTTTGAACGAAGCGGAAGTTCCATTAAACAAAGCCATTTTTCAAACTTCTTTAATCCAAGCCTCAAGGAGAAAAAAAGAGGGGGGGGAATCCAAAATCCAAATCCAAAATTCTCTCCATTAAAAGAAAAGAAAAAATAATCACCAAAACTTTCCATAAAACCAAAAAAAAAAAAAATGTCAAAGTTACAACTTTAAGCCAAGGGGTAACAATCTCCCTTTCATTCAGCGCTGCAGGAAAGTGAAAGTTAAAAAAGAAAGTCAATCTCATCTATAAAAAAACGGCAAACCGCAGCCATTTTTTTTTTCCTCATTTCAGCTTAACTTTAAAGAAGATGTTAATAAATTGAGTTAAAGTCTTAAGTTGCTCAAGTCC